>NC_090347.1:46375313-46424988 GCF_035084215.1 Heptranchias perlo
TTCCCTCCCCTCACACTCTCCTCCCTCCCCTCACACTCTCCTCCCTCCCCTCACATCTCCCTCCCCTCACGCTCTCCTCCCTCCCCTCACATCTCCTCCCTCCCCTCACACTCTCCCTCCCTCCCCTCACACTCTCCTCTCTCCCCTCACACTCTCCTCCCTCCCCTCACACCTCCTCCTCCCCTCACATCTCCTCCCTCCCCTCACACTCTCCTCCCTCCCCTCACACTCCCTCCCTCCCCTCACATCCCTCCTCCCCTCACACCTCCTCCCACCCTCACACTCTCCTCCCACCCCTCACACTCTCCTCCCTCCCCTCACATCTCCTCCCTCCCCTCACACTCTCCTCCCTCCCCTCACACTCTCCTCCCTCCCCTCACATCTCCTCCCTCCCCTCACACTCTCCTCCATCCCCTCACGCTCTCCTCCACCCCTCACACTCTCCTCCCTCCCCTCACACTCTCCTCCCTCCCCTCACATCTCCTCCCTCCCTCACACTCTCCTCCCTCCCCTCACACTCTCCTCCCTCCCCTCACATCTCCTCCCTCCCCTCACACTCTCCTCCCTCCCCTCACACTCTCCTCCCTCCCCTCACATCTCCTCCCTCCCCTCACACTCTCCTCCCTCCCCTCACACTCTCCTCCCTCCCCTCACACTCTCCTCCCTCCCCTCACACTCTCCCCTCCCCTCACACTCTCCTCCCACCCCTCACACTCTCCTCCCTCCCCACACACTCTCCTCCCACCCCTCACACTCGCCTCCCTCCCCTCACACTCTCCTCCCACCCCTCACACTCTCCTCCCACCCCTCACACTCACCTCCCTCCCCTCACACTCTCCTCCCTCCCCTCACATCTCCTCCCTCCCCTCACACTCTCCTCCCTCCCCTCACACTCTCCTCCCACCCCTCACACTCTCCTCCCACCCCTCACACTCTCCTCCCATCCCTCACACTCTCCTCCCTCCCCTCACATCTCCTCCCTCCCCTCACACTCTCCTCCCTCCCCTCACATCTCCTCCCTCCCCTCACACTCTCCTCCCTCCCCTCACTCTCTCCTTCCAACCCTCACTCTCTCCTCCCTCCCCTCACACTCTCCTCCCTCCCCTCACACTCGCCTCCCTCCCCTCACACTCTCCTCCCTCCCCCTCACACGCTCGCCTCCATCCCCTCACGCTCTCCTCGCTCCCCTCACACACTCGCCTCCCTCCCCTCACACTCTCCTCCCTCCCCTCACACTCCCGTCCCACCCCTCACTCTCTCCTTCCACCCCTCACTCTCTCCTCCCTCCCCTCACACTCTCCTCCCTCCCCTCACACTCTCCTCCCACCCCTCACACTCGCCTCCCTCCCCTCACACTCTCCTCCCACCCCTCACACTCGCCTCCCTCCCCTCACACTCTCCTCCCTCCCCTCACATCTCCTCCCTCCCCTCACACTCTCCTCCCTCCCCTCACACTCTCCTCCCTCCCCTCATATCTCCTCCCTCCCCTCACACTCTCCTCCCTCCCCTCACTCTCTCCTTCCACCCCTCACTCTCTCCTCCCTCCCCTCACACTCTCCTCCCTCCCCTCACACTCGCCTCCCTCCCCTCACACTCTCCTCCCTCCCCTCACACTCTCCTCCCTCCCCTCACACGCTCGCCTCCATCCCCTCACGCTCTCCTCCCTCCCCTCACACACTCGCCTCCCTCCCCTCACACTCTCCTCCCTCCCCTCACACTCCCGTCCCACCCCTCACTCTCTCCTTCCACCCCTCACTCTCTCCTCCCTCCCCTCACACTCTCCTCC
This sequence comes from Heptranchias perlo, assembly GCF_035084215.1. Classification (NCBI taxonomy): domain Eukaryota; kingdom Metazoa; phylum Chordata; class Chondrichthyes; order Hexanchiformes; family Hexanchidae; genus Heptranchias; species Heptranchias perlo. The sequence continues at coordinate 46,377,100 of NC_090347.1, forward strand.
CTCCCCTCACACTCTCCTCCCACCCCTCACACTCGCCTCCCTCCCCTCACACTCTCCTCCACCCCTCACACTCGCCTCCCTCCCCTCACACTCTCCTCCCTCCCCTCACACTCTCCTCCCACCCCTCACACACTCGCCTCCCTCCCCTCACACTCTCCTCCCTCCCCTCACACTCTCCTCCCTCCCCTCACACTCTCCTCCCTCCCCTCGCACTCTCCTCCCTCCCTCGCACTCTCCTCCCTCCCCTCACACTCTCCCCCCCACCCCCTCCCAATCTCCTCCCTCCCCTCACACTCTCCTCCCTCCCCTCACACTCTCCTCCCTCCCCTCACACTCTCCTCCCTCCCCTCACACTCTCCTCCCACCCCTCACACTCTCCTCCCTCCCCTCACAATCTCCTCCCTCCCCTCACACTCTCCTCCCTCCACTCACACTCTCCTCTCTCCCCTCACACTCTCCTCCCTCCTCTCACACTCTCCTCCCTCCCCTCACACTCTCCTCCCTCCCCTCACACTCTCCTCCCTCCCCTCACACTCTCCTCCCACCCCTCACACTCTCCTCCCTCCCCTCACACTCTCCTCCCTCACCTCACACTCTCCTCCCTCCCCTCACACTCTCCTCCCTCCCCTCACACTCTCCTCCCTCCCCTCACACTCTCCTCCCTCCCCTCACACTCTCCTCCCTCCCCTCACACTCTCCTCCCTCCCCTCACACTCTCCGCCCTCCCCTCACACCCTCTCCTCCCTCCCCTCACCTCTCCTCCCTCCCCTCACGCTCTCCTCCCTCCCCTCACGCTCTCCTCCCTCCCCTCACACTCTCCTCCCTCCCCTCACACTCTCCTCCCTCCCCTCACACTCTCCTCCCTCCCCTCACACTCTCCGCCCTCCCCTCACACCCTCTCCTCCCTCCCCTCACACCTCCTCCCTCCCCTCACACTCTCCGCCCTCCCCTCACACCCTCTCCCCCTCCCCTCACACTCTCCTCCCACCCCTCACACCCTCCACCCTCCCCCTCACACTCTCCTCCCTCCCCTCACTCTCTCCTCCCTCCCCTCACACTCTCCGCCCTCCCCTCACACACTTCCTCCCTCCCCCTCACACTCCACCTCTCTCCCCTCACACTCTCCTCCCTCCCCTCACACTCTCCTCCCTCCCCTCACACCTCCTCCCTCCCCTCACACTCTCCTCCTCCCCTCACACTCCTCCTTCCTCCCCTCACACTCTCCTCCCACCCCTCACACTCTCCTCCCTCCCCTCACAATCTCCTCCCTCCCCTCACACTCTCCTCCCTCCACTCACACTCTCCTCCCTCACCTCACACTCTCCTCCCTCCTCTCACACTCTCCTCCCCCCCTCACACTCTCCTCCCTCCCCTCACACTCTCCTCCCTCCCCTCACACTCTCCTCCCTCCCCTCACACTCTCCTCCCACCCCTCACACTCTCCTCCCTCCCCTCACACTCTCCTCCCTCACCTCACACTCTCCTCCATCCCCTCACGCTCTCCTCCCACCCCTCACACTCTCCTCCCTCCCCTCACACTCTCCTCCCTCCCCTCACATCACCTCCCTCCCCTCACACTCTCCTCCCTCCCCTCACACTCTCCTCCCTCCCCTCACATCACCTCCCTCCCCTCACGCTCTCCTCCCTCCCCTCACATCTCCTCCCTCCCCTCACACTCTCCTCCCTCCCCTCACACTCTCCTCTCTCCCCTCACACTCTCCTCCCTCCCCTCACACTCTCCTCCCTCCCCTCACATCTCCTCCCTCCCCTCACACTCTCCTCCCTCCCCTCACACTCTCCTCCTCCCCTCACATCTCCTCCCTCCCCTCACACTCTCCTCCACCCCTCACACTCTCCTCCCTCCCCTCACACTCTCCTCCCTCCCCTCACATCTCCTCCCTCCCCTCACACTCTCCTCCCTCCCCTCACACTCTCCTCCCTCCCCTCACATCTCCTCCCTCCCCTCACACTCTCCTCCATCCCCTCACGCTCTCCTCCCACCCCTCACACTCTCCTCCCTCCCCTCACACTCTCCTCCCTCCCCTCACATCTCCTCCCTCCCCTCACACTCTCCTCCCTCCCCTCACACTCTCCTCCCTCCCCTCACATCTCCTCCCTCCCCTCACACTCTCCTCCCTCCCCTCACACTCTCCTCCCTCCCCTCACATCTCCTCCCTCCCCTCACACTCTCCTCCCTCCCCTCACACTCTCCTCCCTCCCCTCACACTCTCCTCCCTCCCCTCACACTCTCCTCCCTCCCCTCACACTCTCCTCCCACCCCTCACACTCTCCTCCCTCCCCACACACTCTCCTCCCACCCCTCACACTCGCCTCCCTCCCCTCACACTCTCCTCCCACCCCTCACACTCTCCTCCCACCCCTCACACTCACCTCCCTCCCCTCACACTCTCCTCCCTCCCCTCACATCTCCTCCCTCCCCTCACACTCTCCTCCCTCCCCTCACACTCTCCTCCCACCCCTCACACTCTCCTCCCACCCCTCACACTCTCCTCCCATCCCTCACACTCTCCTCCCTCCCCTCACATCTCCTCCCTCCCCTCACACTCTCCTCCCTCCCCTCACATCTCCTCCCTCCCCTCACACTCTCCTCCCTCCCCTCACTCTCTCCTTCCAACCCTCACTCTCTCCTCCCTCCCCTCACACTCTCCTCCCTCCCCTCACACTCGCCTCCCTCCCCTCACACTCTCCTCCCTCCCCTCACACGCTCGCCTCCATCCCCTCACGCTCTCCTCGCTCCCCTCACACACTCGCCTCCCTCCCCTCACACTCTCCTCCCTCCCCTCACACTCCCGTCCCACCCCTCACTCTCTCCTTCCACCCCTCACTCTCTCCTCCCTCCCCTCACACTCTCCTCCCTCCCCTCACACTCTCCTCCCACCCCTCACACTCGCCTCCCTCCCCTCACACTCTCCTCCCACCCCTCACACTCGCCTCCTCCCCTCACACTCTCCTCCCTCCCCTCACATCTCCTCCCTCCCCTCACACTCCTCCTCCCTCCCCTCACACTCTCCTCCCTCCCCTCATATCTCCTCCTCCCCTCACACTCTCCTCCCTCCCCTCACTCTCTCCTTCCACCCCTCACTCTCTCCTCCCTCCCCTCACACTCTCCTCCCTCCCCTCACACTCGCCTCCCTCCCCTCACACTCTCCTCCCTCCCCTCACACTCTCCTCCCTCCCCTCACACGCTCGCCTCCATCCCCTCACGCTCTCCTCCCTCCCCTCACACACTCGCCTCCCTCCCCTCACACTCTCCTCCCTCCCCTCACACTCCCGTCCCACCCCTCACTCTCTCCTTCCACCCCTCACTCTCTCCTCCCTCCCCTCACACTCTCCTCCCTCCCCTCACACTCTCCTCCCACCCCTCACACTCGCCTCCCTCCCCTCACACTCTCCTCCCACCCCTCACACTCGCCTCCCTCCCCTCACACTCTCCTCCCTCCCCTCACACTCTCCTCCCACCCCTCACACACTCGCCTCCCTCCCCTCACACTCTCCTCCCTCCCCTCACACTCTCCTCCCTCCCCTCACACTCTCCTCCTCCCCTCGCACTCTCCTCCCTCCCCTCGCACTCTCCTCCCTCCCCTCACACTCTCCCCCCCACCCCTCACAATCTCCTCCCTCCCCTCACACTCTCCTCCCTCCCCCTCACACTCTCCCCCCTCCCCTCACACTCTCCTCCCACCCCTCACACTCTCCTCCCTCCCCTCACACTCTCCTCCCTCCCCTCACACTCTCCTCCCTCCCCTCACACTCTCCTCCCTCCCCTCACACAATCTCCTCCCTCCCCTCACACTCTCCTCCCTCCCCTCACACTCTCCTCCCTCCCCTCACACTCTCCTCCCTCCCCTCACACTCTCCTCCCTCCCCTCACACACTCCTCCCTCCCCTCACACTCTCCACCCACCCCTCACACTCTCCTCCCTCCCCTCACAATCTCCTCCCTCCCCTCACACTCTCCTCCCTCCACTCACACTCTCCTCTCTCCCCTCACACTCTCCTCCCTCCTCTCACACTCTCCTCCCTCCCCTCACACTCTCCTCCCTCCCCTCACGCTCACCTCCCTCCCCTCACACTCTCCTCCCTCCCCTCACACTCTCCTCCCTCCCCTCACACTCTCCGCCCTCCCCTCACACCCTCTCCTCCCTCCCCTCACACTCTCCTCCCTCCCCTCACACTCTCCGCCCTCCCCTCAACACCCTCTCCTCCCTCCCCCTCACACTCTCCTCCCTCCCCTCACACCCTCCTCCCTCCCCTCACACTCTCCTCCCTCCCCTCACACTCACCTCCCTCCCCTCACACTCTCCGCCCTCCCCTCACACACTGTCCTCCCTCCCCTCACACTCTCCTCTCTCCCCTCACACTCCCTCCCCTCCCCTCACACTCTCCTCCTCCCCTCACACTCTCCTCCCTCCCCTCACACTCTCCTCCCTCCCCTCACACTCTCCTTCCTCCCCTCACACTCTCCTCCCACCCCTCACACTCTCCTCCCTCCCCTCACAATCTCCTCCCTCCCCTCACACTCTCCTCCCTCCACTCACACTCTCCTCCCTCCCCTCACACTCTCCTCCCTCCTCTCACACTCTCCTCCCACCCCTCACACTCTCCTCCCTCCCCTCACACTCTCACTCCTCCCCTCACACTCTCCTCCCTCCCCTCACACACTCCTCCCCACCCCTCACACTCTCCTCCCTCCCCTCACACTCTCCTCCCTCACCTCACACTCTCCTCCATCCCCTCACGCTCTCCTCCCACCCCTCACACTCTCCTCCCTCCCCTCACACTCTCCTCCCTCCCCTCACATCTCCTCCCTCCCCTCACACTCTCCTCCCTCCCCTCACACTCTCCTCCCTCCCCTCACATCTCCTCCCTCCCCTCACGCTCTCCTCCCTCCCCTCACATCTCCTCCCTCCCCTCACACTCTCCTCCCTCCCCCTCACACTCTCCTCTCTCCCCTCACACACTCCTCCCTCCCCTCACACTCTCCTCCCTCCCTCACATCTCCTCCCTCCCCTCACACTCTCCTCCCTCCCCTCACACTCTCCTCCCTCCCCTCACATCTCCTCCCTCCCCTCACACTCTCCTCCCACCCCTCACACTCTCCTCCCTCCCCTCACACTCTCCTCCCTCCCCTCACACTCCTCCCTCCCCTCACACTCTCCTCCCTCCCCTCACACTCTCCTCCCTCCCCTCACATCTCCTCCCTCCCCTCACACTCTCCTCCCTCCCCTCACACTCTCCTCCATCCCCTCACGCTCTCCTCCCACCCCTCACACTCTCCTCCCTCCCCTCACACTCTCCTCCCTCCCTCACATCTCCTCCCTCCCCTTACACTCTCCTCCCTCCCCTCACACTCTCCTCCCTCCCCTCACATCTCCTCCCTCCCCTCACACTCTCCTCCCTCCCCTCACACTCTCCTCCCTCCCCTCACATCTCCTCCCTCCCCTCACACTCTCCTCCCTCCCCTCACACTCTCCTCCCTCCCCTCACATCTCCTCCCTCCCCTCACACTCTCCTCCCTCCCCTCACACTCTCCTCCCTCCCCTCACACTCTCCTCCCACCCCTCACACTCTCCTCCCTCCCCACACACTCTCCTCCCACCCCTCACACTCGCCTCCCTCCCCTCACACTCTCCTCCCACCCCTCACACTCTCCTCCCACCCCTCACACTCACCTCCCTCCCCTCACACTCTCCTCCCTCCCCTCACATCTCCTCCCTCCCCTCACACTCTCCTCCCTCCCCTCACACTCTCCTCCCACCCCTCACACTCTCCTCCCACCCCTCACACTCTCCTCCCATCCCTCACACTCTCCTCCCTCCCCTCACATCTCCTCCCTCCCCTCACACTCTCCTCCCTCCCCTCACATCTCCTCCCTCCCCTCACACTCTCCTCCCTCCCCTCACTCTCTCCTTCCAACCCTCACTCTCTCCTCCCTCCCCTCACACTCTCCTCCCTCCCCTCACACTCGCCTCCCTCCCCTCACACTCTCCTCCCTCCCCTCACACGCCGCCTCCATCCCCTCACGCTCTCCTCCCTCCCCTCACACACTCGCCTCCCTCCCCTCACACTCTCCTCCCTCCCCTCACACTCCCGTCCCACCCCTCACTCTCTCCTTCCACCCCTCACTCTCTCCTCCCTCCCCTCACACTCTCCTCCCTCCCCTCACACTCTCCTCCCACCCCTCACACTCGCCTCCCTCCCCTCACACTCTCCTCCCACCCCTCACACTCGCCTCCCTCCCCTCACACTCTCCTCCCTCCCCTCACATCTCCTCCCTCCCTCACACTCTCCTCCCTCCCCTCACACTCTCCTCCCTCCCCTCACATCTCCTCCCTCCCCTCACACTCTCCTCCCTCCCCTCACTCTCTCCTTCCACCCCTCACTCTCTCCTCCCTCCCCTCACACTCTCCTCCCTCCCCTCACACTCGCCTCCCTCCCCTCACACTCTCCTCCCTCCCCTCACACTCTCCTCCCTCCCCTCACACGCTCGCCTCCATCCCCTCACGCTCTCCTCCCTCCCCTCACACACTCGCCTCCCTCCCCTCACACTCTCCTCCCTCCCCTCACACTCCCGTCCCACCCCTCACTCTCTCCTTCCACCCCTCACTCTCTCCTCCCTCCCCTCACACTCTCCTCCCTCCCCTCACACACTCCTCCCACCCCTCACACTCGCCTCCCTCCCCTCACACTCTCCTCCCACCCCTCACACTCGCCTCCCTCACCTCACACTCTCCTCCTCCCCCTCACACTCTCCTCCCCACCCCTCACACTCGCCTCCCTCCCCTCACACTCTCCTCCCTCCCCTCACTCTCTCCTTCCACCCCTCACTCTCTCCTCCCTCCCCTCACAAACTCGCCTCCCCTCACACTCTCCTCCCACCCCTCACACTCTCCTCCCTCCCCTCGCACTCTCCTCCCTCCCCTCGCACTCTCCTCCCTCCCTCGCACTCTCCTCCCTCCCCTCACACTCTCCCCCCACCCCTCACACTCTCCTCCCTCCCCTCACACTCTCCTCCCTCCCCTCACACTCTCCTCCCTCCCCTCACACTCTCCTCCCACCCCTCACACTCTCCTCCCTCCCCTCACACTCTCCTCCCTCCCCTCACACTCTCCTCCCTCCCCTCACACTCTCCACCCTCCCCTCACACAATCTCCTCCCTCCCCTCACACTCTCCTCCCTCCCCTCACACTCTCCTCCCTCCCCTCACACTCTCCTCCCTCCCCTCACACTCTCCTCCCTCCCCTCACACTCTCCTCCCACCCCTCACACTCTCCTCCCTCCCCTCACAATCTCCTCCCTCCCCTCACACTCTCCTCCCTCCACTCACACTCTCCTCTCTCCCCTCACACTCTCCTCCCTCCTCTCACACTCTCCTCCCTCCCCTCACACTCTCCTCCCTCCCATCACACTCTCCTCCCTCCCCTCACACTCTCCTCCCTCCCCTCACACTCTCCTCCCTCCCCTCACACTCTCCTCCCACCCCTCACACTCTCCTCCCACCCCTCACACTCTCCTCCCTCCCCTCACACTCTCCTCCCTCACCTCACACTCTCCTCCCTCCCTCACACTCTCCTCCCTCCCCTCACACTCTCCTCCCTCCCCTCACACTCTCCTCCCTCCCCTCACACTCTCCTCCCTCCCCTCACACTCTCCTCCCTCCCCTCACACCCTCCTCCCTCCCCTCACACTCTCCTCCCTCCCCTCACACTCTCCTCCCTCCCCTCACACTCTCCTCCCTCCCCTCACACTCTCCTCCCTCCACTCACACTCTCCTCCCTCCCCTCACACTCTCCTCCCTCCCCTCACACTCTCCTCCCTCCCCTCACAATCTCCTCCCTCCCCTCACACTCTCCTCCCTCCTCTCACACTCTCCTCTCTCCCCTCACACTCTCCTCCCTCCCCTCACACCCTCTCCTCCCTCCCCTCACACCCTCTCCTCCCTCCCCTCACACCCTCTCCTCCCTCCCCTCACACTCTCCTCCCACCCCTCAAACTTTCCTCCCTCCCCTCACACTCTCCTCCCTCCCCTCACACTCTCCTCCCTTCCCTCACACTCTCCTCCCTCCCCTCACAATCTCCTCCCTCCCCTCACACTCTCCTCCCTCCTCGCACACTCTCCTCCCTCCACTAACACTCTCCTCTCTCCCCTCACACTCTCCTCCCTCCTCTCACACTCTCCTCCCTCCCCTCACACTCTCCTCCCTCCCCTCACACTCTCCTCCCTCCCCTCACAATCTCCTCCCTCCCCACACACTCTCCTCCCTCCCCACACACTCTCCTCCCTCCCCTCACACTCTCCTCCCTCCCCTCACACCCTCTCCTCCCTCCCCTCACACCCTCTCCTCCCTCCCCTCACACTCTCCTCCCTCCCCTCACACTCTCCTCCCTCCCCTCACAATCTCCTCCCTCCCCACACACTCTCCTCCCTCCCCACACACTCTCCTCCCTCCCCTCACACTCTCCTCCCTCCCCTCACACCCTCTCCTCCCTCCCCTCACACCCTCTCCTCCCTCCCCTCACACTCTCCTCCCTCCCCTCACACTCTCCTCCCTCCCCTCACACTCTCCTCCCTCCCCTCACTCTCTCCTCCCTCCCCTCACACTCTCCTCCCACCCCTCACGCTCGCCTCCCTCCCCTCACACGCCCGCCTCCATCCCCTCACACTCTCTTCCCACTCCTCACACTCTCCTCCCTCCCCTCACACTCTCCTCCCTCCCGGCACGCTGTCCCCCCTCCCCTCACTCATTCCGCCCACCCCTCACACTCTCCTCCCTCCATTCACACTCGCCTCCTTCCCCTTACTCCATCCTCCCTCCCCTTCCACTCTCCTCCTTCCCCTCACACACTCTTCTCCCTCCATTAACACTTTCTTCCCTCCCCTCACACTCTCCAACCTCCCCTCACTCTTTCCTCCCTCCCTGCACTCATTCCTCCTTCCCTTCACAACCTCCTCCCTCCCCTCACACTCTCCTCACTCCCCTCACTCTCTCCTCCCTCACCTCACTCTCTCCTCCATTCCCCTACTCTCTCCTCACACTCTCTTTGTACCCTTGATGTACAAAGGGACCTGGGTGTCCTTGTACACCAGTCACTGAAAGCAAACATGCAGGTGCAGCAAGCAGTTAGGAAGGCAAATGGTCTGTTGGCCTTCATTGCAATAGGATTTGAGTACAGGAGCAAGGCTGTCTTACTGCAGTTATACAGGACCCTGGTGAGACCACACCTGGAGTATTGTGTGCAGTTTTGGTCTCCTTACCTAAGAAAGGATATACTCGCCATAGAGGGAGTGCAGCGAAGGTTCACCAGACTGATCCCTGGGATGGCAGGACTGTCGTATGAGGAGAGATTGGGTCGACTCGGCCTGTATTCACTCGAGTTTATTGAAACATATAAAATTCTGACAGGGTTAGACAGACTGGATGCAGGGAGACTGTTTCCCCTGGGGGGGGTCCAGACCGAGGGGTCACAGTCTCAGGATACGGGGTAGGACATTTAGGACTGAGATGAGGAGAAATTTCTTCACTCAGAGGGTGGTGAACCTGTGGAATTCTCTACCACAGAAGGCTGTGGAGGCCAAGTCACTGAATATATTTAAGAAGGAGCTAGATAGATTTCTAGACACAAAAGGCATCAAGGTGAATGGGGAGAGAGCGGGAATATGAGAGAGGATCAGCCATGATCATATTGAATGGTGGAGCAGGCTCGAAGGGCCGAATGGTCACTCCTGCTCCTATTTTCTATGTTTCTAAACATTCACTCCCTTCACCCCCGGCGCACTGTGGCTGCAGTGTGTACCATCCACAGGATGCACTGCAGCAACTCGCCAAGGTTTCTTCGACAGCACCTCCCAAACCCGCGACCTCTACCACCTAGAACAAGGGCAGCAGGCGCATGGGAACAACACCACCTGCACGTTCCCCTCCAAGTCACACACCATCCCGACCTGGAAATATATCGCCGTTCCTTCATCATCGCTGGGTCAAAATCCTGGAACTCCCTTCCTAACAGCACTGTGGGAGAACCTTCACCACACGGACTGCAGCGGTTCAAGGCGGCGGCTCACCACCACCTTCTCAAGGGCAATTAGGGATGGGCAATAAATGCTGGCCTCGCCAGCGACGCCCACATCCCGGGAACGAATAAAAAAACGCTCTCCACCCTCCCCTCACACTCTCTTCCCTCTCCTCGGACTCTCCTCAGTCCCCTCACACTCTTCTCACTCTGTTCACTCTCTTCCCTCCCCTCACCCTCTCCTCCCTCCCCTCACATTCTCTTCCCTCCCCTCACAATCTCTTCCCTCCTCTCAGGCTCTCCTCCCTCCCCTCACTCGCTCGTCACTCACCTCACCATCTCCTCCCTCCCCTCAACCTCTCCTCCCTCCTCTCATGCGTCACTACATCCCCTCGCATTCTACTCCTTCCCCTCACTCTCTCCTCCCTCCCTCACAATCTCCTCCCACCCTCAAATTCTCCGCCCTCCACTCACACTCTTCTCCCTCCCCTCACATTCTCCACCCAGGCTCAGTCTCTCCCAACTCCACTCACACTCTACTCCCTTTCCTCAAACTCTCCACCCTCCCCTCACACTCTCCTCCCTCGCTTCACTCTCTCCTCCTCCCCTCATACTATCCTCCCTCCCTGCACTGTCTCCTCCCTCTCCTCAACTCTTCTCACACCCCTCATTCTCTCCTCTGTCCCCTCACAAACCCTTCCCTCCGCTTAATCGCTCCTCCCGCCCATCACACTCTCTTCCCTCTCCTCACACTCTCCTCCATCCCCTCACCCTCTCCTCCCTCCCATCACACTCTCCTCATCCGCAACATTGTCTCCTCGCTCACCTCAATCTCCCCTCCCCCCATCCTCGTCCTCCTCTCACTCTCTCCATCCTTCCCTCAGAACCTCCTCTATTCCCCTCATCCGGTCCTCCCTACCCTGACACTCTCTTCTCTCCCCTCACACCCTCTCCTCTCCCCTCACACCCTCTTCTCTCCCCTCACGCTCTCCTCCCTCCCCTCAATCTTTCCTTCCGCCCCTCAATCTCTCCACCCTTCCCTTACACTCTCCTCCCTTCCCTCACACTCTACGCCCTCCACTCACACGCTGCTCCCTCCCCTCATTCTCTCCTCCTTCCCTTCAACCTCCCCTCCCACCCCACACACTCTCCTCCCTCCCCTCACACTCTCTTCCTTCCTCTTATGCTCTCCTCCATCCCCTCACTCTCTCCTCCCTCCCCTCACACTCTCCTCCCACCCTCAGGCTCTCCTCACTTCCCTCACTGCCTCCTGCCTCCCCTCACACTCTCTTCCCTCTTGTCATGCTCTCCTCTCTCCCCCCTCAACCTCTCTTCCCTCCTCTCACGCTCTCCACTCTCACCTCACTCTCTACTCCTTCCCCTCACTCCTCCCTCCCCTCACAATCTCCTCCCTCCCCTCCCACCCCTCTCCCTCCCCTCACACTCCCCTCCCATCCATAGAACCATAGAACCATACAAAAGATACAGCACAGAAGGGGGCCATTCGGCCCATCATGTCGTGCCAACTCAAGGAACAACCAGGTGCCCATTCCAATCCCAACTTCTAGCACCCGGTCCGTAGCCCTGCAGCTTACAGCACTTTAGGTGCAGGTCCAGGTACTTTTTAAAAGAGTTGAGGGTCCCTGCCTCTACCACCAATTCGGGCAGCGAATTCCATACACCCACCACCCTCTGGGTAAAAAAGTTTTTCCTCATGTCCCCTCTAATCCTTCCACCAATCAGCTTAAATCTATGTCCTCTAGTTCTTGAACTCTCCGCTAGGGGAAACAGGTACTTCCTGTCTACTCTATCTGGGCCCCTCATAATTTTGTACACCTCAATCAAGTCTCCCCTCAGCCTCCTCTGCTCCAAGGAAAACAACCCCAGCCTATCCAATCTCTCCTCGTAGCTGCAATTTTCAAGCCCTGGCAACATTCTTGTAAATCTTCTCTGCACTCTCTCCAGAGCAATTACATCCTTCCTGTAATGTGGTGACCAGAACTGTGCACAATACTCCAGCTGTGGCCTTACCAGCGTTTTATACAGTTCCATCATTACATCCCTGCTATTGTATTCTATACCTCGGCTAATAACAGACAGCATTCTTCACAACCTTATCTACCTGTACTGCTACCTTCAGGGACCTGTGCACATGCACTCCAAGGTCTCTCACTTCCTCTTCCCTTCTCAATATATTCCCGTTTACTGTGTATTCCCTTTTACTGTTTGCCCTCCCTAAGTGCATTACCTCACACTTCTCCAGGTTGAACTCCATTTGCCACTTTTCCACCCACTCCACCAACCCATTGATATCGTCTTGGAGTCTACAGCTATCCTCTTCACTATCAACTACATGGCCAATTTTTGTGTCGTCTGCAAATTTGCTAATCATGCCCCCTACATTCAAGTCCAAATCATTAATATATACCACAAACAGCAAGGGACCCAACACTGAGCCTTGTGGCACATCACTGGAAACGGATTTCCATTCGCAAAGACATCCATTGACTTTTACCGTTTGTTTAACCCTGGTTAGACTGCACCTGGAGTACTGTGAGCAGTTCTGGGCAACGCACCTTCGGAAGGACATATTGGCCTTGGGAGTGCAGCGTAGGTTTACTAGAATGATATCCGGACTTCAAGGGTTAAGTTACGAGGAGAGATTACACAAATTGGGGTTGTATTCTCCAGAGTTTAGAAGGTTAAGGGGTGATCTGATCGAAGTTTATAAGATATTAAGGGGAACGGATAGGGTGGATAGAGAGAAACTATTTCCACTGGTTGGGGATTCTAGGAGTAGGGGGCACAGTCTAAAAATTAGAGCCAGAGCTTTCAGGAGCGAGATTAGAAAACATTTCTACACACAAAGGGTGGTAGAAGTTTGGAACTCTCTTCCGCAAACGGCAATTGATACTAGCTCAATTGCTAAATTTAAATCTGAGATAGATAGGTTTTTGGCAACCAAATGTATTAAGGGATATGGGCCAAAGGCAGGTATATGGAGTTAGATCACAGATCAGCCATGATCTTATCAAATGGTGGAGCAGGCACGAGGGGCTGAATGGCCTACTCCTGTTCCTATGTTCCTTTGTTTCCTGTTACTGAGCCAATTTTGGATCCAATTGGCGACATTTCCTTGTATCCCATGGGCTTTTACCTTTCTGACCAGTCTGCCATGTGGGACCTTGTCAAATGCTTTACTAAAATCCATGTAGACAACATCCACTGCACTACCCTCATCAATCCTCCTTGTCACTGCCTCAAAGAATTTAATCAGATTTGTAAGGCATGACCTTCCCTGAACAAATCCATGCTGACTCTCCCTGATTAAACCATGCCTTTCCAAGTGACAGTTTATCCTATCTCTCAGTATTGATTCTAATAGTTTGCCCACCACCGAGGTAAGACTGACCGGCCCATAATTGTTCGGCCTTTCCCTCGTACCCTTTTTAAACAATGGTACTACGTTTGCAGTCTTCCAGTCCTCCGGTACCGCCCCTGTATCTAGTGAGGATTGGAAAATGATCCTCAGAGCATCTGCTATTTCCTCCCTGGCTTCCTTCAATAGCCTAGGAAACAATCCATCCGGCCCTGGTGACTTATCAATTTTCAAGGATTCCAGTCCGTCTAGTACTTCCTCTCTCGTTATGTTTACCTTATCCAATATTTCACACGTCCGGTCATTCCTTTCCTTTGTGAATACGGAGACAAAATATTAATTTAAAACCCTACCCACATCCTCTGCTTCTACACACAAGTTACCCTTATCATCCCTGATAGGTCCCACCTTTTCCTTAGCTATCCTCTTGTTCTTAATGTACTGATAAAACATCTTTGGGTTTTCTTTAATCTTACTAACTAATATTTTTCTCATGCCCTCTCTTTGCTTTCCTTATTTCCTTTTTTACGTCATCCCTGTACTTTCTATACTCTAGGCTTTCTGCAGTATTTAGTTTTCTGTAACAGTCATGAGCTTTCTTTTTCTGCTTTATCTTGCCCCGTATACTTCTAGCCAACCAGGGGGCTCTAAATTTGGCAGTGCCACCCTTTTTCCTTTGAGGGGACGTGTCTGCATTGTACCCACAGAATTTCACCTTTAGTGCCTCCCACTGGCTTGCCACTGATTCTCCTCAAGTATTTGTGTCCAGTCCACTTCTGCCAAATCACCTCTTAGTTCTGTAAAATTTACCTTGCCCCAATTTAAAACGTTTACTCCTGATTTACCTCTGTCCTTTTCCATAATAATGCTAAAACAAACTGAATTGTGATCACTATCCCCAATATGTTCACCCACTGTCACTTCACCCACTTGCCCATCTTCATTTCCCACGACTGAATCTAGAATTGCCTGCCCTCTTGTTGGGCTTGTCACGTACTGGTTAAAAAAGTTCTCCTGGACACCGATCAAGAATTTTGCGCCCTCTATGCCCCTCACACTGTTTGAATCCCAGTTGATGTTAGGGTAGTTGAAGTTCCCTACTATTATTGCCCTCTTATTTTTGCACTCAGAAATTTGCCTACATATTTGTTCTTCTATCTCCCCTTCACTATTCGGGGGTCTATAGTACACTCCCAGTAGTGTGACTGCCCCTTTTTTATTTCTTAGCTCAACCCATATGGCCTCGATTGATGATCCAATTAACAAATCATCCCTTCTCACAACTGTGATTGATTCTTTAACCAATAATGCTACCCCCCCTCCTTTTTATCACCCACTCTATCCTGCCTGAAAACTATATCCAGGGATATTGAGCTGCCAATTATCCCCCTCTTTAAGCCAGGTTTCCATTATAGCAATGATATCAAGCTGCCATGTGTCTATCTGTGCCCTTAGCTCATCTGCTTTGTTTGTAATACTCCTTGCATTGAAGTATATACCCTTTAACCCCTCACACTCCCTTCACTCCCCACACACTCTCCTCCCACCTCTCACCCTCTCCTCTCTCCCGTAACTCCTCCCTCCACTTGGAAACTGTTACGGCCCCTCACCCTCCCCTCACTCTCTCCACCCTCCTCTCACACTCTCCTCCCTCCCCTCATCCTCTCCTCTTGCACCTCACACTCTCCTCCCTCCCCTCAAACTCTACTCCATCCCCTCGCACTCTCCTTACTCCCCTCACACTCTCTTCCCTTCTCTCATGCTCTCCTCCCTCCCCTCACTCTCTCCTCCCCTCACACTCTCCTCCCTCCCCTCACAACCTACTCCCTCATCTCACGCTCTACGCCCTACCCTCACACTCTCTTCCTTCCTCTCATTCTCCTCCCTCCCCTCATACTCCCCTCCCTCCCTTCACACTCCCCTCACTCTCCTCTCACTCTCCTCCCTCCCCTCATACTCCCCTCCCTCCCTTCACACTCCCCTCACTCTCCTCACACTCCCCTCACTCTCCTCACACTCCCCTCACTCTCCTCTCACTCTCCTCCCTCCCCTCACACTCCCCTCACTCTCCTCACACTCCCCTCACTCTCCTCACACTCCCCTCACTCTCCTCACACTCCCCTCACTCTCCTCCCTCCCCTCACTCTCCTCACACTCCCCTCACTCTCCTCACACTCCCCTCACTCTCCTCTCACTCTCCTCCCTCCCCTCACACTCCTCACACTCTCCTCACTACCTTCGCACTCGCCTTACTCCTCTCATCCTCACCGCACTGCCGTCACACTCTACTCCCTCCCCTCACGCTCTCCTCACTCCCCTCACACTCTCTAACCTCCCCTCAAACTGTACTCCCTACCCTCACATTCTCTTCCCTCCTGCCACACATTCCTCCATCTCCTCACTCTCTCCTCCCACCCTCAGACTCTGCTCACTTCCCTCACTGCCTCCTGCCTCCCCTCACAATCTCTTCCCTCCCCTCACTCCGCCCTCCACCTGGAAACTGTTACGACCCCTCACCTCCACTCACACTCTCTTCCCTCCTCTCATTCTCCTCCCTCCCCTCACACTCTCCGCCCGCTCCTCACACACTCCTCCCTCCCGTTACTCCTCCCTACACTTGGAAACTGTTATAAACCCTCAACCTCCCCTCACTCTTTCCTCCCTCCCCTCACACTCTCTTCCCTACTCTCACACTCTCTAAATCCCTCTCAAACTCTCATCCCTCCCCTCACACTCTCTTCGCTCCTCTCACACTCTCCATCCTCCCCTCACTCTCTACTCCCTCCCCTCACACTCTGCATCCACCCCTCAAACTCCCCTCATTTCTCAAACACTCCCCTCCATCCCCTCACACTCTTCTCACTCCCCTCACACACTCCTCCCTCCCATCACTCCTCCCTCCACTTGGAAACTGTTACGAACCCTCAACCTCCCCTCACTCTTTCCTCCCCCCCTCACACTCTCTTCCCTCCGCTCAACCTAACCTCCCTCCCCTCAATCTCTTCCCTCCTCTCACTCTCTCCTCCCTCCCCTCACTGATGAAATGCTGGAACACCAACTTCTGATGGATTCTTTCTCCTCGTTGTCTGTCATTTCTGCCAGACTTGGTCCTCGGTAAATGTGACCAAAATCTTTAGTTGGGTGGAGCTGGGTGTTGGATCCTTTCCCTCGTGTCCTGTCAATAACCCCTCCTGATGTTGCTGGGATATATTTCCACCTACCCTGGATGCCCCTTAGCTGCCATCACTCACAGGAGGCTGGACTGGGAGGGCCTCTGATGGGAGGGCCATCAGCAAACACTCTCACTGCCCAACAGGAGGCACTGGGTGTTGGTTAGGAGCACAGCCCAGGGCCCCTTCGCAGCACCAGCCCAGCCCGCCTATACCGGAGTGAAAAATGTTCCTGTGCCAGGGCAGGTACAGCACGGGTTAGATACAGAGTAAAGCTCCCTCTACACTGTCCCATCAAACACTCCCAGGGCAGGTACAGCACGGGTTAGATACAGAGTAAAGCTCCCTCTACACTGTCCCATCAAACACTCCAGGGCAGGTACAGCACGGGTTAGATACAGAGTAAAGCTCCCTCTACACTGTCCCATCAGACACTCCCAGGGCAGGTACAGCACGGGTTAGATACAGAGTAAAGCTCCCTCTACACTGTCCCATCAAACACTCCAGGGCAGGTACAGCACAGGTTAGATACAGAGTAAAGCTCCCTCTACACTGTCCCATCAAACACTCCCAGGGCAGGTACAGCACAGGTTAGATACAGAGTAAAGCTCCCTCTACACTGTCCCATCAAACACTCCCAGGGCAGGTACAGCACGGGTTAGATACAGAGTAAAGCTCCCTCTACACTGTCCCATCAAACACTCCCAGGGCGGGTACAGCACGGGTTAGATACAGAGTAAAGCTCCCTCTACACTGTCCCATCAAACACTCCCAGGGCAGGTACAGCACGGGTTAGATACAGAGTAAAGCTCCCTCTACACTGTCCCATCAAACACACCCAGGGCAGGTACAGCACGGGTTAGATACAGAGTAAAGCTCCCTCTACACTGTCCCATCAAACACTCCCGGGGCAGGTACAGCACGGGTTAGATACAGAGTAAAGCTCCCTCTACACTGTCCCATCAAACACTCCCGGGGCAGGTACAGCACGGGTTAGATACAGAGTAAAGCTCCCTCTACACTGTCCCATCAAACACTCCCAGGGCAGGTACAGCACGGGTTAGATACAGAGTAAAGCTCCCTCTACACTGTCCCATCAAACACTCCCAGGGCAGGTACAGCACGGGTTAGATACAGAGTAAAGCTCCCTCTACACTGTCCCATCAAACACTCCCAGGGCAGGTACAGCACGGGTTAGATACAGAGTAAAGCTCCCTCTACACTGTCCCATCAAACACTCCCAGGACAGGTACAGCACGGGTTAGATACAGAGTAAAGCTCCCTCTACACTGTCCCATCAGACACTCCCAGGGCAGGTACAGCACGGGTTAGATACAGAGTAAAGCTCCCTCTACACTGTCCCATCAAACACTCCCAGGGCAGGTACAGCACGGGTTAGATACAGAGTAAAGCTCCCTCTACACTGTCCCATCAAACACTCCCAGGGCAGGTACAGCATGGGTTAGATACAGAGTAAAGCTCCCTCTACACTGTCCCATCAAACACTCCCAGGGCAGGTACAGCACGGGTTAGATACAGAGTAAAGCTCCCTCTACACTGTCCCATCAAACACTCCCAGGGCAGGTACAGCACGGGTTAGATACAGAGTAAAGCTCCCTCTACACTGTCCCATCAGACACTCCCAGGGCAGGTACAGCACGGGTTAGATACAGAGTAAAGCTCCCTCTACACTGTCCCATCAGACACTCCCAGGGCAGGTACAGCACGGGTTAGATACAGAGTAAAGCTCCCTCTACACTGTCCCATCAAACACTCCCAGGGCAGGTACAGCACGGGTTAGATACAGAGTAAAGCTCCCTCTACACTGTCCCATCAAACACTCCCAGGGCAGGTACAGCACGGGTTAGATACAGAGTAAAGCTCCCTCTACACTGTCCCATCAAACACTCCCAGAGCAGGTACAGCATGGGTTAGATACAGAGTAAAGCTCCCTCTACACTGTCCCATCAAACACTCTCAGGGCAGGTACAGCACGGGTTAGATACAGAGTAAAGCTCCCTCTACACTGTCCCATCAAACACTCCCAGGGCAGGTACAGCACGGGTTAGATACAGAGTAAAGCTCCCTCTACACTGTCCCATCAAACACTCCCAGGGCAGGTACAGCACGGGTTAGATACAGAGTAAAGCTCCCTCTACACTGTCCCATCAAACACTCCCAGGGCAGGTACAGCACGGGTTAGATACAGAGTAAAGCTCCCTCTACACTGTCCCATCAAACACTCCCAGGGCAGATACAGCCCGGGTTAGATACAGAGTAAAGCTCCCTCTACACTGTCCCATCAAACACTCCCAGGGCAGGTACAGCACGGGTTAGATACAGAGTAAAGCTCCCTCTACACTGTCCCATCAAACACTCCCAGGGCAGGTACAGCACGGGTTAGATACAGAGTAAAGCTCCCTCTACACTGTCCCATCAAACACTCCCAGGGCAGGTACAGCACGGGTTAGATACAGAGTAAAGCTCCCTCTACACTGTCCCATCAAACACTCCCAGGGCAGGTACAGACGGGTTAGATACAGAGTAAAGCTCCCTCTACACTGTCCCATCAAACACTCCCAGGGCAGGTACAGCACGGGTTAGATACAGAGTAAAGCTCCCTCTACACTGTCCCATCAAACACTCCCAGGGCAGGTACAGCACGGGTTAGATACAGAGTAAAGCTCCCTCTACACTGTCCCATCAAACACTCCCAGGGCAGGAACAGCACGGGTGAGATACAGAGTAAAGCTCCCTCTACACTGTCCCATCAAACACTCCCAGGGCAGGAACAGCACGGGTGAGATACAGAGTAAAGCTCCCTCTACACTGTCCCATCAAACACTCCCAGGGCAGGTACAGACGGGTTAGATACAGAGTAAAGCTCCCTCTACACTGTCCCATCAAACACTCCCAGGGCAGGTACAGCACGGGTTAGATACAGAGTAAAGCTCCCTCTACACTGTCCCATCAAACACTCCCAGGGCAGGTACAGCACGGGTTAGATACAGAGTAAAGCTCCCTCTACACTGTCCCATCAAACACTCCCAGGACAGGTACAGCACGGGTTAGATACAGAGTAAAGCTCCCTCTACACTGTCCCATCAGACACTCCCAGGGCAGGTACAGCACGGGTTAGATACAGAGTAAAGCTCCCTCTACACTGTCCCATCAGACACTCCCAGGGCAGGTACAGCACGGGTTAGATACAGAGTAAAGCTCGCTCTACACTGTCCCATCAAACACTCCCAGGGCAGGTACAGCATGGGTTAGATACAGAGTAAAGCTCCCTCTACACTGTCCCATCAAACACTCCCAGGGCAGGTACAGCACGGGTTAGATACAGAGTAAAGCTCCCTCTACACTGTCCCATCAGACACTCCCAGGGCAGGTACAGCACGGGTTAGATACAGAGTAAAGCTCCCTCTACACTGTCCCATCAGACACTCCCAGGGCAGGTACAGCACGGGTTAGATACAGAGTAAAGCTCCCTCTACACTGTCCCATCAAACACTCCCAGGGCAGGTACAGCACGGGTTAGATACAGAGTAAAGCTCCCTCTACACTGTCCCATCAAACACTCCCAGGGCAGGTACAGCACGGGTTAGATACAGAGTAAAGCTCCCTCTACACTGTCCCATCAAACACTCCCAGAGCAGGTACAGCATGGGTTAGATACAGAGTAAAGCTCCCTCTACACTGTCCCATCAAACACTCTCAGGGCAGGTACAGCACGGGTTAGATACAGAGTAAAGCTCCCTCTACACTGTCCCATCAAACACTCCCAGGGCAGGTACAGCACAGGTTAGATACAGAGTAAAGCTCCCTCTACACTGTCCCATCAAACACTCCCAGGACAGGTACAGCACGGGTTAGATACAGAGTAAAGCTCCCTCTACACTGTCCCATCAGACACTCCCAGGGCAGGTACAGCACGGGTTAGATACAGAGTAAAGCTCCCTCTACACTGTCCCATCAGACACTCCCAGGGCAGGTACAGCACGGGTTAGATACAGAGTAAAGCTCCCTCTACACTGTCCCATCAAACACTCCCAGGGCAGGTACAGCATGGGTTAGATACAGAGTAAAGCTCCCTCTACACTGTCCCATCAAACACTCCCAGGGCAGGTACAGCACGGGTTAGATACAGAGTAAAGCTCCCTCTACACTGTCCCATCAGACACTCCCAGGGCAGGTACAGCACGGGTTAGATACAGAGTAAAGCTCCCTCTACACTGTCCCATCAGACACTCCCAGGGCAGGTACAGCACGGGTTAGATACAGAGTAAAGCTCCCTCTACACTGTTCCATCAAACACTCCCAGGGCAGGTACAGCACGGGTTAGATACAGAGTAAAGCTCCCTCTACACTGTCCCATCAAACACTCCCAGGGCAGGTACAGCACGGGTTAGATACAGAGTAAAGCTCCCTCTACACTGTCCCATCAAACACTCCCAGAGCAGGTACAGCATGGGTTAGATACAGAGTAAAGCTCCCTCTACACTGTCCCATCAAACACTCTCAGGGCAGGTACAGCACGGGTTAGATACAGAGTAAAGCTCCCTCTACACTGTCCCATCAAACACTCCCAGGGCAGGTACAGCACGGGTTAGATACAGAGTAAAGCTCCCTCTACACTGTCCCATCAAACACTCCCAGGGCAGGTACAGCACGGGTTAGATACAGAGTAAAGCTCCCTCTACACTGTCCCATCAAACACTCCCAGGGCAGGTACAGCACGGGTTAGATACAGAGTAAAGCTCCCTCTACACTGTCCCATCAAACACTCCCAGGGCAGATACAGCCTGGGTTAGATACAGAGTAAAGCTCCCTCTACACTGTCCCATCAAACACTCCCAGGGCAGGTACAGCACGGGTTAGATACAGAGTAAAGCTCCCTCTACACTGTCCCATCAAACACTCCCAGGGCAGGTACAGCACGGGTTAGATACAGAGTAAAGCTCCCTCTACACTGTCCCATCAAACACTCCCAGGGCAGGTACAGACGGGTTAGATACAGAGTAAAGCTCCCTCTACACTGTCCCATCAAACACTCCCAGGGCAGGTACAGCACGGGTTAGATACAGAGTAAAGCTCCCTCTACACTGTCCCATCAAACACTCCCAGGGCAGGTACAGCACGGGTTAGATACAGAGTAAAGCTCCCTCTACACTGTCCCATCAAACACTCCCAGGGCAGGAACAGCACGGGTGAGATACAGAGTAAAGCTCCCTCTACACTGTCCCATCAAACACTCCCAGGGCAGGAACAGCACGGGTGAGATACAGAGTAAATCTCCCTCTACACTGTCCCATCAAACACTCCCAGGGCAGGTACAGACGGGTTAGATACAGAGTAAAGCTCCCTCTACACTGTCCCATCAAACACTCCCAGGGCAGGTACAGCACGGGTTAGATACAGAGTAAAGCTCCCTCTACACTGTCCCATCAAACACTCCCAGGGCAGGAACAGCACGGGTGAGATACAGAGTAAAGCTCCCTCTACACTGTCCCATCAAACACTCCCAGGGCAGGTACAGACGGGTTAGATACAGAGTAAAGCTCCCTCTACACTGTCCCATCAAACACTCCCAGGGCAGGGACAGCACGGGTTAGATACAGAGTAAAGCTCCCTCTACACTGTCCCATCAAACACTCCCAGGGCAGGTACAGCACGGGTGAGATACAGAGTAAAGCTCCCTCTACACTGTCCCATCAAACTGTTCCAGTACAGCGACAACACTGGCATCTCCCCGACAATGTGGAAAATTGCCCAGGTATGTCTTGTCCACAAAAAGCAGGACAAATCCAATCCGGCCAATTACCGCCCCATCAGTCTACTCTCAATCATCAGCAAAGTGATGGAAGGTGTCGTCGACAGTGCTATCAAGCGGCACTTACTCACCAATAACCTGCTCACCGATGCTCAGTTTGGGTTCCGCCAGGACCACTTGGCTCCAGACCTCATTACAACCTTGGTCCAAACATGGATAAAAGAGCTGAATTCCAGAGGTGAGGTGAGAGTGACTGCCCTTGACATCAAGGCAGCATTTGACTGAGTGTGGCACCAAGCAGCCCGAGTAAAATTGAAGTCAATGGGAATCAGGGGGAAAACTCTCCAGTGGCTGGAGTCATACCTAGCACAAAGGAAGATGGTAGTGGTTGTTGGAGGCCAATCATCTCAGACCCAGGACATTGCTGCAGGAGTTCCTCAGGGCAGTGTCCTGGGCCCAACCATCTTCAGCTGCTTCATCAATGACCTTCCCCCCATCATAAGGTCAGCAATGGGGATGTTCGCTGATGACTGCACAGTGTTCAGTTCCATTCGCAACCCCTCAAATAATGAAGCAGTCCGAGCCCACATGCAGCAAGACCTGGACAACATCCAGACTTGGGCTGATAAGTGGCAAGTAACATTCGCGCCAGACAAGTGCCAGGCAATGACCATCTCCAACAAGAGAGAATCTAACCACCTCCCCCTGACATTCAACGGCATTACCATCGCCGAATCCCCCACCATCAACATCCTGGGGGTCACCATTGACCAGAAACTTAACTGGACCAGCCATATAAATACTGTGGCTACAAGAGCAGGTCAGAGGCTGGGTATTCTGTGGCGAGTGACTCACCTCCTGACTCCCCAAAGCCTTTCCACCATCTACAAGGCACAAGTCAGGAGTGTGATGGAATACTCTCCACTTGCCTGGATGAGTGCAGCTCCAACAACACTCAAGAAGCTCGACACCATCCAAGATAAAGCAGCCCGCTTGATTGGCACCCCATCCACCACCCTAAACATTCACTCCCTTCACCACCGGCGCACAGTGGCTGCAGTGTGCACCATCCACAGGATGCACTGCAGCAACTCGCCAAGGTTTCTTCGACAGCACCTCCCAAACCCGCGACCTCTACCACCTAGAAGGGCAAGAGCAGCAGGCACATGGGAACAACACCACCTGCACGTTCCCCTCCAAGTCACACACCATCCCGACTTGGAAATATATCGCCGTTCCTTCATCGTCGCTGGGTCAAAATCCTGGAACTCCCTTCCTAACAGCACTGTGGGAGAACCTTCACCACACGGACTGCAGCGATTCAAGAAGGCGGCTCACCACCACCTTCTCGAGGGCAATTAGGGATGGGCAATAAATGCCGGCCTCGCCAGCGACGCCCACATCCCATAAACGAATTAAAAAAACACTCCCAGGGTGGGTACACTTGGGGCCATCTTCATTGCTCATTGCCGTTAATGGTGTTGTATTATTTATGATATCACTCGTTGAATACCTTAAAGTGACCTGATCCTCACTCAAAGGGAACCAACCGCTGGCCACTGTCTCAGTTGGTAAATGCTCTGTTTGTGTAACTGTGCAAAATGGTCCTGGAGTACTCGGGTTCAACGTCCAGTCGGTGCCACATTAGTAAGTCTCAGTACTCCTGGAGGGCAAATCAGCCAGGGTTCCCGGCCACTAGCACTGCCCAGTGACCCCTGCTGGAAGATGCTTGTGTGTGGACAATGCTATCCACAGTCAAATAGCACGCACCACTCACGTGGAGGCCCACGTGAAGAATGTTCACCTCGGTGTGGTATCTGCAAGTCGCTGTACCCCAGGCCCGTCAGCAAAGGTGAGGGAGTGAGAAACGAAAGGATAATCGTCCAGGCCTGATTCTCAGTCAGAGGCTGCGAACAGATCGAGCCGTCAACCCTCCAGGATTGCTCTGGAGTCGCAGGAATTGAAGACTAACCTCCAGGACACCGTGCGAGCAAACCCGGGAGAAAAACCATCGGGGCATTAAAAGCAATTGAGGTGGCTTCATAGAATCATGGGAAACTATGGCACAGAAGGAGGCCATTCGGCCCATCATGCCCATGTCGGCCAAAAGAGAGCTATCCAGCCTGATCCCACTTTCCAGCACTTTTTTTTATATAAACTTTCCAGCACTTGGTCCATAGCCCTGCAGTTCACGGCACTTCAGGAGCACATCCAGGTACTTTTTAAATGAGTTGAGGGTTTCTGCCTCGACCACCCTCTCAGGCAGTGAGTTCCAGACCCCCACCGCCCTCTGGGGGAAAACATTTCTCTTCAGCTCCCCTCTAATCCTTTTACCAATCACTTTAAATCTATGCCCCCTATGCCCTCTGCTAATGGAAATAGGTCCTCCCTATCCACTCTTTATCTAGTTCCCTCATAATTTTATACACCTCAATTAAATCACTCCTCAGCCTCCTTTGTTAGTTATAAAAATATTGGACAAGGGAAAAAGGCTGATTGATTGGATGATTCCTGACTGTCAATCAGGTAACGAAGAGTTTGTTCGCTCTCTGATTGGTGTGGGGAGGCGGGGTTCCGTGAGGATGGACATGTTGGACAGCCAATGGCAGGGGTGTGGGGGCAGGGTGGCTGAAGGCAGGAATATGGCCAACCAGAGTTGGCAACCCTACGAATGATAGGTGAGGGTTACTCCAAAGTCAGTGTGTGTTCCAGTTGAGTTAATGATCTACTTGTTAACCCCGGCTTTTAATACCTTGTAGCAGCCAAGCACAGAGTCTGATGAAGAAATCCAGCTGCAGATTGCATTGAGTTTGAGCAAAGAGGAGCATGAGCAGGTAGCTTCCTCGCACAGAGCAAAGTCACTAATGCTCTCACTGTGTCGCCTCGCTGTGTGTCACCTGTGTTTCCACCCTGTCTGCTGCGCCTGCTAGTTACTAACACTAGTGCACCTTGTGGTTCACTTTCTTGGTGATAAAGGGGATTGGAATGTCTTCATGTTGCATTGTTGGCTGACTCATAGCTTAACCATCTGTTGACATGTCTGGCAGATCTGTAAACTGGATATGACCTTCCCGCTGACCGTGCGAGACCAGGCAACGACCACTGTCCCGAGGTCAGCATCTGGAGCAATGTCTTTCTGACTTGTTTTAATTAGGAATGAGAACTAACCTGGGCCAGGACAGGTTTGCCTTTATTAAGTTAGATCTGGACACAGTGGAAGACTATTTCATTCTCTCAAAGGAAGGTGAAATCCAAGACTTTATTGAAGAGGGTTTTCTCACCATTCGGACCCCGAGAAACTAAGAGCCCTGATCCCAAAGGTTCGACCAGAAAATTCAGGGTCAGCCTTCACTAAAACAGAGGCACAAGGCAGTAGTTCAATGTACAGGAAAGTCTGGAGACTGAGGCAGATTTTCTACATGTCTCACCACAGACACAAAGTGTCAACATGCTGTGTTGCCCCAGTGTGCGATGTTGCCCCAGTGCTGATGTTGCCCCAGTGCTGATGTTGCCCCAGTGCTGATGTTGCCCCAGTGTGCGATGTTGCCCCAGTGTGCGATGTTGCCCCAGTGTGCGATGTTGCCCCAGTGCTGATGTTGCCCCAGTGCTGATGTTGCCCCAGTGCTGATGTTGCCCCAGTGTGCGATGTTACCCCAGTGCTGATGTTACCCCAGTGCTGATGTTGCCCCAGTGTGCGATGTTGCCCCAGTGCTGATGTTGCCCCAGTGCTGATGTTGCCCCAGTGTGCGATGTTGCCCCAGTGCTGATGTTGCCCCAGTGCTGATGTTGCCCCAGTGCTGATGTTGCCCCAGTGTGCGATGTTGCCCCAGTGCTGATGTTGCCCCAGTGCTGATGTTGCCCCAGTGCTGATGTTGCCCCAGTGTGCGATGTTGCCCCAGTGTGCGATGTTGCCCCAGTGCTGATGTTGCCCCAGTGCTGATGTTGCCCCAGTGTGCGATGTTACCCCAGTGCTGATGTTACCCCAGTGCTGATGTTGCCCCAGTGTGCGATGTTGCCCCAGTGCTGATGTTGCCCCAGTGTGCGATGTTGCCCCAGTGTGCGATGTTGCCCCAGTGTGCGATGTTGCCCCAGTGTGCGATGTTGCCCCAGTGCTGATGTTGCCCCAGTGCTGATGTTGCCCCAGTGTGCGATGTTGCCCCAGTGTGCGATGTTGCCCCAGTGTGCGATGTTGCCCCAGTGCTGATGTTGCCCCAGTGCTGATGTTGCCCCAGTGCGCGATGTTGCCCCAGTGCGCGATGTTGCCCCAGTGCGCGATGTTGCCCCAGTGCTGATGTTGCCCCAGTGCTGATGTTGCCCCAGTGTGCGATGTTGCCCCAGTGCTGATGTTGCCCCAGTGCTGATGTTGCCCCATTGTGCGATGGGTACCCCAGTGTGCGATGGGTACCCCAGTGTGCGATGGGTACCCCAGTGTGCGATGTTGCCCCAGTGCTGATGTTGCCCCAGTGCTGATGTTGCCCCAGTGTGCGATGTTGCCCCAGTGCAGATGTTGCCCCAGTGCTGATGTTGCCCCAGTGTGCGATGTTGCCCCAGTGTGCGATGTTGCCCCAGTGCTGATGTTGCCCCAGTGTGCGATGTTGCCCCAGTGCTGATGTTGCCCCAGTGCTGATGTTGCCCCATTGTGCGATGGGTACCCCAGTGTGCGATGTTGCCCCATTGTGCGATGGGTACCCCAGTGTGCGATGTTGCCCCAGTGCTGATGTTGCCCCATTGTGCGATGGGTACCCCAGTGCTGATGTTGCCCCAGTGCTGATGTTGCCCCATTGTGCGATGGGTACCCCAGTGTGCGATGTTGCCCCATTGTGCGATGGGTACCCCAGTGTGCGATGGGTACCCCAGTGTGCGAAGGAACCCCAGTGTGCGATGGCACCCCAGTAACATGCGAGGGTTCAAGCCCCACTCCAGAGACAAGCACATAATCCAGGCTGACACTTCAGTGCAGTACTAAGGGAGTGCGGCATTGTCAGAGGTGCCGTCTTTTGGATGAGACGTTAAACCGAGGCCCCGACTGCCCTCTCAGGTGGATGTAAATGATCCTATGGCACTATTTCGAAGAAGAGCAGGGGATTTCTCCTGGACAATATTTATCCTTCAACCAACATCACTGAAACAGACTATTTGGTCATTATCACATTGCTATTTGTGGGATCTTGCTGTGCGCAAATTGGCTGCCATGTTTCCTACATTACAACAGTGACTAGACTTCAAAAGTGCTTCATTGGCTGTAAAGCACTTTGGGAGATCCTGAGGCTGTGAAAGGCACTATATAAATGCAAGTCTTATTTTTTTCTCATTCAACAAACATGACGGCTATTAATAGCTCCATTCCTCCTGGTCGATCCCAGTACACCACAGTACACAGAAAAGTCAAGACTTTCCTGGATGAATCGGATGCCTGGTTTGTGCACACAGACCCCCAGGTCTCTTTGTTCCTGCACCCCCTTTAAAATTGTACCATTTAGTTTATATTCCCTCTCCTCATTATTCCTACCAAAATGTATCATTTCACACTTCTCTGCGTTAAATTTCATCTCCCACGTGTCCGCCCATTTCACCAGTCTGTCTCTGTTCTCCTGAAGTTGTTACTATCCTCCACATTGTTTACTACATTTCCGAGTTTCGAGTCATCTGCAGGTCATTAATATATGTCACAAAGAGCAGTGGTCCTAATACTGACCCCTGGGGACCACCACTGTATACTTCCCTCCAGTCTGAAAAACAATCATTCATCACTACTCTCTGCTTTCTGTCCCCTTGCCAATTTTGTATCCACACTGTCACTGTCCCTTTAATCACATGGGTTTTAATTTTGCTAACAAATCTATTATGTGCTACTTTCATTTATTAGCCCATACTTTTCCAAGTGCCAATTAATTTTATCCCGGATTTTTGTCTCTAAAAGTTTCTCCACCACCAACGTTAGGCTGACTGGCCTGTAATTGTCGGGTTTCTCTCTCTCCCCCTTTTTGAACAGGGGTGTAACATTTGCAATCCTCCAGTCCTCCAGCCCCATCCTCATATATAAGGAGGATTGGAAGATTGTGGCCAGAGCCTCCACAATTTCCACCCTTACTTCCCTCAGTAATCCAGGATGCATCCCATCTGGTCCGGGTGACTTTTCTACTTTCAGTACTGCCAATCTTTTAAGTGCCTCCTCTTTATCTATTTTTATCCTATCCAATATCACTACTACCTTCTGCTTTACTGCTACAATGGCAGCATCCTCTTCTCTAGTGAAGACAGATGCGAAGTATTCATTTAGTATCTCAGCCATGCCCTTTGCCTCCAGAAGAAAATCTCCTTTTTTGTCCCTAATCGGTCCCACCCTTCCTTTGACTACCCTTCTACTGTTTATATGTTTATAAAAGACTTTTGGATTCCCTTTTATGTTAGCTGCTAATCTCTTCTCTTAATCCCTCTTTACCCCTCTTCCCTTTTTTTAGATTTCCTCTGTCCTTTCTGTATTGAGCCAGGTTCTCTGCTGTATTATGAACCTTACATTCATTATAAGCCTCCTTTTTCTGTTTCATTTTAATCACTGGACAATGACCAGGTGCAGAGTCCTAGGCTGATATTTTTTCCCTTCCCGAACACCAGGGACACTGTGGCTAGTTGTAATGTCCCTGCCGATTGCAACCAAATTCGGCCCTGACCTGGGATAGATTAGGGTTACCAACCCTCCAGGATTGCCCTGGAGTCTCCAGGAATTGAAGATTAATCTCCAGGACACTGCTGCGAGCAAATCCAGCAGACAAATCATCGGGGCATTAAAAAAAATTGTGTTGTTTTCATTTTCTTTGAAGATTTTCATTTATTAATTGTAAAAATATTGGAGATGGGGAAAAAGAGCTGTTTGACCGACAGTAGGAATTAATCTAATTCGGTAAGAAAGATTCTGTCCCTTTCCAATTGGCTGGGAAGGCCACGTGGCTGGAGTATGGACCAATGGCGGGGGTGTGGGGGCGGGACAGTTGGAGGCAGGAGGTCATGTGATGAAACCTCCAGGAGTACACCCAACCACTGTTGGCAACCCTAGGACAGAACCTGTGCCATTTCTGGCCGGAGTGGCTCAGTGCCAGGCAACGTGGGGCATCTATCCACTTGTGGCCCTTGGCTGAGCTTGGAGATGTTTCTCAGATGGTTAGGAGAGGGCCTGCACTCGACAATACTGCAGGGGGGCTGGGGTAACTGACTGCACTTTGTACCTGCCTGAAACCCTCAAAAACGGTTTCGCCTCCATAAGAAACTGCTTCACACGGTCGTGTCACTAATGGTTACCACGTGAGAGGGTAGAACTGAAATCACAGCCATTTTGACTGGGTGTAGCAAAGCCGTCATAGGAAGACTAGACATGTGGTGCTTCTTGTAGCAAAAGTAACCTCTTCTGTGATAGCATAAAGAATTTCTCGCTTGCAAGCTATTTGATCCACGTCTAGTGTTTTTTGATGGGATCTGTTGGGTAACTGGGACTATTTCTCCAATTGCTCTCTCCACATGTTGCACCTTTCTCAAGTGCACCTTCACATGGTCTGGTTTGTTTCTCTTGTTTTGTAGGAACTAAGAGTGAGGTCGTCCCTTGACGAGGACGATGAGGAAGAGGATGAAGGTCTTCGGAGAGCGCTGGAGCAAAGTCGCAAAGAGAGTGAAATGGCCGAGGGGAGAAATGAGGTATAACCGAGCTCGCCAGCTCTCCCTCTGCTAAAATAAGCCGAGTCTTCCAAGGACAATGTAACTTTCAGCCGTGCCTCAATGGGTCTCACTCTCTCCTCTGAGTCACAAGGTCGTGGGTTCAGGTCCCACTCCAGAGACTTGAGCCCATAATCCAGGCTGACACTTCACTGCAGTACTGAGTGAGTGCTGCACTGTCGGAGGTGCCGTCTTTCAGTTGA
Source organism: Heptranchias perlo (assembly GCF_035084215.1). Lineage (NCBI taxonomy): Eukaryota > Metazoa > Chordata > Chondrichthyes > Hexanchiformes > Hexanchidae > Heptranchias > Heptranchias perlo. The sequence goes on from NC_090347.1 coordinate 46,407,361, forward strand.
GACGTTAAACCGAGGCCCCGACCGCCCTCTCAGGTGGATGTAAATGATCCTATGGCACTATTCGAAGAAGAGCAGGGGAGTTCTCCCCGGTGTCCTGGGCCAATATTTATCCCTCAACCAATATCACTGAAACAGATTATCTGGCCATTATCACATTGCTGTTTGTGGGATCTTGCTGTGCGCAAATTGGCTGCCACATTTCCTACATTACAACAATGCCCACACTTCAAAAGTACTTCATTGGCTGCAAAGTGCTTTGGGACGTCCCGAGGTTGTGAAAGGCGCTATATAAATGCAAGTCTTATTTATTTTTCATTCAAAAAACGTGACAGCTATTAATAGCTCCATTCCTCCTGGTCGATCCCAATACACCACAGTACGCAGAATATCCAAGCCTGGGTGAATCGGATGCCTGGGTGCAGCACTGACAGGCAATTCAGATGGACTCCCTTACGGGCCCCCATTGCCCATCTAATTTTCATTCTCACTCTGTGTCCAGGCATTCTGATTTGCTCCTCGGTGTCGGCCTTGGTTCAGTGGGAGCACTGTCCTCTGAGTCAGAAGGTCATGGGTTCAAGACCCACTCCAGAGACTTGAGCACAAAATCCAGGCTGACACTCCAGTGCAGTACTGAGGGAGTGCTGCACTGTCGGAGGTGCCGTGTTTTGAATGAGACGTTAAACTGAGGCCCCGTCTGGCCTCTCAGGTGGATGTAAAAGATCCCACGGTCACTATTTGTAATGAGCAGGGGAGTTCTCCCCAGTGTCCTGGCCAATGTTTATCCCTCAACCAAGATCACTAAAACAGATGATCTGGTTGTTTATCTCATTGCAGTTTGATGTTGGCTGTATTTCCCCACATTACCCCAGAGACTACGTTTCACAAGTAAATCACTGGCTGTGTAGCACTTTGGGACACCCTGAGGATGTGAAAATTGCTGTTGAATGCGAGTTTGTTCTTCCCTGTCTGGGCGGTGTGCCCAAAGTGCTCCAATATTCCCAGGAACAGGGAAAGCTGCACCTTACTCTCTGACTGTTACCGATCCTTAACCCTTCCTTCCCCTTCAGCCCCGGAGGTGCTTGCTCTCATTGGGTTACGGTTCGTGAGGGCCGGGCGTCCTCCAGTACATCACCCAATGTGTGTGCATTGACAGAGAGTGTTAACAGGCAATTCTACCATGTGGAGCATCACATCCTGAGCTACTACCATTTGGCCCCAGTGCCCCGGACTGGAGACAATGGTTCAGCCAGGGCAGCTGATTGCTATCCATGTACAGGTGTGGATGCAGGTGAGAATAGGATTGGGCTCCCACAGTCGAATAGCCTGCCAACACGCACGGAGAGTGAGCGTTTGGATTGGGCATGGACTGTCTGCCCAAACCCATGGGACCGTGCCCCAACAAGAGCCAGCACCTTCCAGGGTGGGGGAGGAGAGATTGGAAAGAAGGGAAGTTTTGGATTGTGCACTGCTGGCCTGTTCTCTAAAACTTCTGTTCCGTCCTCTGTCTAGTCGCTGATGGACCTGGCTGACATCTTCGGGGCCCCGGTGGCTGTGACAGAGACCAGGGCTGATCCATGGAGCATCCAGCTCAACGGAACTTCCACCCAAAGTCATCCATGGGGGAGCAGAAACATGGCCTCGCCTCCCTCCCCAGTCTCTCCTAACCCCTGCGGTACCCTCGGTGAGGCCTCCAATCACAAGCTTGATGTCATATCAACTCGAGAACCCTCGCCCCTCGTCCCTCGCCCCTCGGGCACTGCCACATACTGAGGCTTCCCCCGGACACACATACCAGGAACACGCAGGCAGTGCCACATACTGAGGCTTCCCCCGGCCACACATACCAGGAACACGCAGGCAGTGCCACATACTGAGGCTTCCCCCGGCCACACATACCAGGAACACGCAGGCAGTGCCACATACTGAGGCTTCCCCCGGCCACACATACCAGGAACACGCAGGCAGTGCCACATACTGAGGCTTCCCCCGGCCACACATACCAGGAACACGCAGACAGTGCCACATACTGAGGCTTCCCCCGGCCACACATACCAGGAACACGCAGGCAGTGCCACATACTGAGGCTTCCCCCGGCCACACATACCAGGAACACGCAGACAGTGCCACATACTGAGGCTTCCCCCGGACACACATACCAGGAACACGCAGGCAGTGCCACATACTGAGGCTTCCCCCGGCCACACATACCAGGAACACGCAGGCAGTGCCACATACTGAGGCTTCCCCCGGCCACACATACCAGGAACACGCAGACAGTGCCACATACTGAGGCTTCCCCCGGCCACACATACCAGGAACACGCAGACAGTGCCACATACTGAGGCTTCCCCCGGACACACATACCAGGAACACGCAGACAGTGCCACATACTGAGGCTTCCCCCGGCCACACATACCAGGAACACGCAGACAGTGCCACATACTGAGGCTTCCCCCGGACACACATACCAGGAACACGCAGACAGTGCCACATACTGAGGCTTCCCCCGGACACACATACCAGGAACACGCAGACAGTGCCACATACTGAGGCTTCCCCCGGCCACACATACCAGGAACACGCAGGCAGTGCCACATACTGAGGCTTCCCCCGGCCACACATACCAGGAACACGCAGGCAGTGCCACATACTGAGGCTTCCCCCGGCCACACATACCAGGAACACGCAGACAGTGCCACATACTGAGGCTTCCCCCGGACACACATACCAGGAACACGCAGACAGTGCCACATACTGAGGCTTCCCCCGGCCACACATACCAGGAACACGCAGACAGTGCCACATACTGAGGCTTCCCCCGGCCACACATACCAGGAACACGCAGACAGTGCCACATACTGAGGCTTCCCCCGGACACACATACCAGGAACACGCAGACAGTGCCACATACTGAGGCTTCCCCCGGACACACATACCAGGAACACGCAGACAGTGCCACATACTGAGGCTTCCCCCGGACACACATACCAGGAACACGCAGACAGTGCCACATACTGAGGCTTCCCCCGGCCACACATACCAGGAACACGCAGGCAGTGCCACATACTGAGGCTTCCCCCGGCCACACATACCAGGAACACGCAGGCAGTGCCACATACATAGAATCAGCTCCTATGTGATTTTATGTGGATGTCAATGCCTCAGACAGGGTGCAGAGGAGACCTACCAGAAAGGTACAGGGGATGAGGGATTGTGGGGAGGCTGGAGAGGCTGGCCTTGTTCTACGCTGCATCATTCTATGTTTCTATGTTGTTCGGTTGAGAATTGTTGGACCTGTGCTGCTAGCTCTCCCAATTGCCCGTACTTCTCGTGTGAGGCTAGAGACTGTCCACGGGATCCTCGACTATGGAGGGCGTCACGGAGGAATCCGCTGCTGTCCTTGCCTAATGTCCGAGCGCTAAGGGCTTTCCAGAGGCAGTCTTGGGGTAATGAGAAGAAGCAGGAATCCCTGAGCAGGGAGAGAATCGAGCAATGTTCACACTCCGGGAAACAATCCCATTGGAAGGTGTGTGCAGGCAGATAGCGAGTGAGGGCTGGATATTTCACACCAGGCAACATTGAATCACCTGCGAGTACAGTCTGTCCCTGAAGACTGCCACTTGGGTGGAGTGGGGGGACCGCCAGCCTCTGACGATCCACGTGGTGCCCGTTTATTTATGGGGCATAACGCAGAGGAAAAGGGGCAGAGAGCCATCCCACAGGTGCCTGTCCCCCTGCTGCACATTCCCGAGTGTGGGCTCGAGTATTTCAATTGAATGCGAATTGTCGGCCGTGACTCAGTGGGTCTCACTCTCGCCTCTGAGTCACACGGTCATGGGTTCAAGCCCCAATCCAGAGACTTGAGCCCATAATCCAGGCCAACTGTACTGAGGGAGTGCTGCACTGTCGGAGGTGCCGTCCTTCAGATGAGACGTTAAATCAAGGCCCCGTCTGCCCTCTCAGATGGACGTAAAAGATCCCTAAACAATACATCAATTCACCGATGCTGCGCCCGTTTTACAGAGCTGGAAGTGCTCTGCCCGCCATATTGGTATAGGTATCAATAGAGACACCCAGGGCCCACCTACCAATCTCCCCCCATCCCAAATTTCTGGGCCCCTGTGTCCTGTTTTCCTAGTGTCCTGGCCAACACTTCAAAAGTACTTAATTGGCTGTGAAACACCTTGGGACGTCCTGAGAACAGAAAATTCGAGTCCTTTCTTTCTGGGTTCCTGCCTGGTGGACATCCAAAAAGCAAAAAATATAGGTCGCGACCCGTCCCCCTAACAGGGAGGGAGCCTGTCAGCCCCCTCCGACTGCCCCCCAAACAGAGGATCAGTGGGGGTTCAGGCTGTTTTTGACAGGATAAGCACAGTCCCTGCCACCTCCCCCCCCCCGAGCAGGGGCACCCGACCATTCTCTGGGTGGGAGAGGGGGTATTTCTGTGCCTGGTTGAAGCCGAGATCAGCACATTAACTGGACTCCAACATCAGGGTGGTCCAACTATACTGGGGTAGGGGAATGGGGGGGGGAGGAACATCGGCATCAGTGTGTTCTGAAGGAAGGAGAGAGCATTGAAAGAGCAAGAGGTCCCTTACAGTGCTGCACTGTGTAAGACAGCGAGCAAGAAAGGTCCAACAAGTATGCTGACGGTCTGATTTCTTTCAGGTACAAAAGCACCTGTCCCGACTGCAGTGAGTTCTTGGCCGTCTTCAGAGACCCATGCTGCCTCTCCACAGCCATGGGACACAGACCCCTGGGCCCAGGCTCCAGGTCCAGCAGCCACCAGCCAGTCCAGTGTGGATCCTTGGGCAACGGTTCCAGCCTCCAGCACCCCCACCGCTGTACCAGGTACCGATACAGTGCGGCAGGTAAATGGCAAGCAGCTTCCGGACTGCCAACCCCCGCAGCCAATAGGCAAGGCTGCTAAAGCTAACTCACTCCCTAGCAAGCTACAGCCATCTCCACATGATGCCAGATGCACCTGCCCCAAGATGGGCTGCGTCTTTAAATGAGGCGACAAAGGGGTGGAAGTTATGTTCCAGTTTATATAAAGCTCTGGTGAGACCCCATCTGGAGACTGGGTTCAGTTCTGGGCACAGGAAGGATATACTGGCCTTGGAGGGGGTGCAGGGCAGATTCACCAGAATGATACCTGGGCCTACTCCTGTTCTTATGTTCAATCACTGTGTCTGCCCAGGTGTCCAAGAGAGGAACCAAGCCATTCAGTTCAAATATAAGCATCTAGTGACTTTTGTTTGTGGTGAGTTTAATTTAAGAGATACGTATTTAAATTTTCATTGTCCTGGTCAAATTTTGAAAAGGATTTCTCAGCCAGTCTTGTTCTAATTGGATAATTCATCTGGAGCCATCAGAGAAAGAGAAAGACCATTGGGCAGGATTTTCAATGGGAAAGACGGGTGGGTTTGTTTTGGGGGGGCATTGAAAATTGCAACAATTTCAGACCCGCCTCCAACCCGCCCGTTTCCGGTTTTCACCGGGGCGAGGGGCGAGGGGCGAGGGACGGGCGACCAATCCACTCTCAGGAGGCGGGTTGGTCACTAAACCCTTTCAAGGAGGCTGCGGGCCTCCATTTTGAAAGGTTTTGCAATTTCAACCCCCGGAGGCCGGGATTCCCGGGCATTCTCCTTCACACCACACGAACATCGGCGAGAAGGCCTGAAACTGCAGGTCAGTGCCTTTGTAGCACAGCTTGTGGGCCCGGAGGAGCAGGAGTGCTTCCCTCAGACCCCTGCAGCACCCCCTCCACCAACGACCAACGATCACAACCCCCTCCCCACCAACAATTGCGAGGATCACTAATCCCGCCCCCCCCCCACCTCGGTGACCGATACCCGACGACTGACACCCCGGACGACTGACCCCCTCCCCCCCGATGACTGACTCCCCCCCCCCCCCCCCCCACCGATAAGCGTCTCCCCCACCCCCCCCCCCCCCATGACTGACTCCCCCTCCCCCCGACGAGTCAGTGGCCGGAGAGAGGGGTGGAGTCAGGGAGAGGGGTGGAGTCAGGGGCCGGGGAGAGGGGTGGAGTCAGTGGCCGGGGAGAGGGGTGGAGTCAGGGAGAGGGGTGGAGTCAGGGAGAGGGGTGGAGTCAGTGGCCGGGGAGAGGGGTGGAGTCAGTGGCCGGGGAGAGGGGTGGAGTCAGTGAGAGGGGTGGAGTCAGTGGTCGGGGGGAGGGGTGGAGTCAGTGGTCGGGGAGAGGGGTGGAGTCAGTGGTCGGGGAGAGGGGTGGAGTCAGTGGTCGGGGGGAGGGGTGGAGTCAGTGGTCGGGGGGAGGGGTGGAGTCAGTGGTCGGGGGGAGGGGTGGAGTCAGTGGTCGGGGAGAGGGGTGGAGTCAGTGGTCGGGGAGAGGGGTGGAGTCAGTGGTCGGGGGAGGGGTGGAGTCGGTGGTCGGGGAGAGGGGTGGAGTCAGTGGTCGGGGGAGGGGTGGAGTCGGTGGTCGGGGAGAGGGGTGGAGTCAGTGGTCGGGGAGAGGGGTGGAGTCAGTGGTCGGGGAGGCGGTGGAGTCAGTGGTCGGGGAGAGGGGTGGAGTCGGTGGTCGGGGAGAGGGGTGGAGTCAGGGAGAGGGGTGGAGTCAGTGGTCGGGGAGAGGGGTGGAGTCAGTGGTCGGGGAGAGGGGTGGAGTCAGTGGTCGGGGAGAGGGGTGGAGTCAGGGAGAGGGGTGGAGTCAGTGGTCGGGGAGAGGGGTGGAGTCAGTGGTCGGGGGGAGGGGTGGAGTCAGTGGTCGGGGAGAGGGGTGGAGTCAGTGGTCGGGGAGAGGGGTGGAGTCAGTGGTCGGGGAGAGGGGTGGAGTCAGGGAGAGGGGTGGAGTCAGGGAGAGGGGTGGAGTCAGTGGTCGGGGAGAGGGGTGGAGTCAGTGGTCGGGGAGAGGGGTGGAGTCAGGGAGAGGGGTGGAGTCAGTGGTCGGGGGGAGGGGTGGAGTCAGTGGTCGGGGAGAGGGGTGGAGTCAGTGGTCGGGGGGAGGGGTGGAGTCAGTGGTCGGGGGGAGGGGTGGAGTCAGTGGTCGGGGAGAGGGGTGGAGTCAGTGGTCGGGGAGGGGTGGAGTCAGTGGTCGGGGAGAGGGGTGGAGTCAGTGGTCGGGGAGAGGGGTGGAGTCGGTGGTCGGGGGGAGGGGTGGAGTCGGTGGTCGGGGGGAGGGGTGGAGTCAGTGGTCGGGGGGAGGGGTGGAGTCGGTGGTCGGGGGGAGGGGTGGAGTCGGTGGTCGGGGGGAGGGGTGGAGTCAGTGGTCGGGGAGAGGGGTGGAGTCAGTGGTTGGGGAGAGGGGTGGAGTCAGTGGTTGGGGGGAGGGGTGGAGTCAGTGGTTGGGGGGAGGGGTGGAGTCAGTGGTCGGGGGGAGGGGTGGAGTCAGTGGTCGGGGAGAGGGTGGAGTCGGTGGTTGGGGGGAGGGGTGGAGTCAGTGGTTGGGGGGAGGGGTGGAGTCAGTGGTCGGGGGGAGGGGTGGAGTCAGTGGTCGGGGAGAGGGTGGAGTCGGTGGTCTGGGGGAGGGGTGGAGTCAGTGGTCGGGGGGAGGGGTAGAGTCAGTGGTCGGGGGAGGGGTGGAGTCAGTGGTTGGGGGGAGGGGTGGAGTCAGTGGTCGGGGGGAGGGGTGGAGTCAGTGGTCGGGGAGAGGGTGGAGTCAGTGGTCGGGGGGAGGGGTGGAGTCAGTGGTCGGGGGGAGGGGTAGAGTCAGTGGTCGGGGGAGGGGTGGAGTCAGTGGTCGGGGGGAGGGGTGGAGTCAGTGGTCGGGGGGAGGGGTGGAGTCAGTGGTCGGGGGGAGGGGTGGAGTCAGTGGTCGGGGGGAGGGGTGGAGTCAGTGGTCGGGGGGAGGGGTGGAGTCAGTGGTCGTGGGGAGGGGTGGAGTCAGTGGTCGGGGAGAGGGGTGGAGTCAGGGAGAGGGGTGGAGTCAGGGAGAGGGGTGGAGTCAGTGGTCGGGGAGAGGGGTGGAGTCAGTGGTCGGGGAGAGGGGTGGAGTCAGGGAGAGGGGTGGAGTCAGTGGTCGGGGGGAGGGGTGGAGTCAGTGGCCGGGGAGAGGGGTGGAGTCAGTGGCCGGGGAGAGGGGTGGAGTCAGTGAGAGGGGTGGAGTCAGTGGTCGGGGGGAGGGGTGGAGTCAGTGGTCGGGGGGAGGGGTGGAGTCAGTGGTCGGGGGGAGGGGTGGAGTCAGTGGTCGGGGAGAGGGGTGGAGTCAGTGGTCGGGGAGAGGGGTGGAGTCAGGGAGAGGGGTGGAGTCAGTGGTCGGGGGGAGGGGTGGAGTCAGTGGTCGGGGGGAGGGGTGGAGTCAGTGGTCGGGGGGAGGGGTGGAGTCAGTGGTCGTGGGGAGGGTTGGAGTCAGTGGTCGGGGAGAGGGGTGGAGTCAGTGGTCGGGGAGAGGGGTGGAGTCAGGGAGAGGGGTGAAGTCAGTGGTCGGGGGGAGGGGTGGAGTCAGTGACCGGGGAGAGGGGGTGGAGTCAGTGGTCGGGGAGAGGGGTGGAGTCAGGGAGAGGGGTGGAGTCAGTGGTCGGGGAGAGGGGTGGAGTCAGTGGTCGGGGAGAGGGGTGGAGTCAGGGAGAGGGGTGGAGTCAGTGGTCGGGGGGAGGGGTGGAGTCAGTGGACGGGGAGAGGGGTGGAGTCAGTGGTCGGGAAGAGGGGTGGAGTCAGTGGTCGGGGGAGGGGAGGAGTCAGTGGTCGGGGGGAGGGGTGGAGTCAGTGGTCGGGGGGAGGGGTGGAGTCGGTGGTCGGGGAGAGGGGTGGAGTCAGTGGTCGGGGAGGGGGTGGAGTCAGTGGTTGGGGAGAGGGGTGGAGTCGGTGGTCGGGGAGAGGGGTGGAGTCAGGAGAGGGGTGGAGTCAGTGGTCGGGGAGAGGGGTGGAGTCGGTGGTCGGGGGGAGGGGTGGAGTCAGTGGTCGGGGGGAGGGGTGGAGTCAGTGGTCGGGGAGAGGGGTGGAGTCAGTGGTCGGGGAGAGGGGTGGAGTCAGTGGTCGGGGAGAGGGGTGGAGTCAGGAGAGGGGTGGAGTCAGGGAGAGGGGTGGAGTCAGTGGTCGGGGAGAGGGGTGGAGTCAGTGGTCGGGGAGAGGGGTGGAGTCAGGGAGAGGGGTGGAGTCAGTGGTCGGGGAGAGGGGTGGAGTCAGTGGTCAGGGAGAGGGGTGGAGTCAGTGGTCGGGGGGAGGGGTGGAGTCAGTGGTTGGGGAGAGGGGTGGAGTCAGTGGTCGGGGAGAGGGGTGGAGTCAGTGGTCGGGGGGAGGGGTGGAGTCAGTGGTCGGGGAGAGGGGTGGAGTCAGTGGTCGGGGGGAGGGGTGGAGTCAGTGGTTGGGGAGAGGGGTGGAGTCAGTGGTCGGGGGGAGGGGTGGAGTCAGTGGTTGGGGAGAGGGGTGGAGTCAGTGGTCGGGGAGAGGGGTGGAGTCAGTGGTCGGGGGGAGGGGTGGAGTCAGTGGTCGGGGGAGGGGTGGAGTCAGTGGTCGGGGGGAGGGGTGGAGTCAGTGGTCGGGGAGGGGTGGAGTCAGTGGTCGGGGGGAGGGGTGGAGTCAGTGGTCGGGGAGAGGTGTGGAGTCAGTGGTCGGGGAGAGGGGTGGAGTCAGTGGTCGGGGGGAGGGGTGGAGTCAGTGGTCGGGGGGAGGGGTGGAGTCAGTGGTCGGGGGGAGGGGTGGAGTCAGTGGTCGGGGAGAGGGGTGGAGTCAGGGAGAGGGGTGGAGTCAGGGAGAGGGGTGGAGTCAGTGGTCGGGGAGAGGGGTGGAGTCAGTGGTCGGGGAGAGGGGTGGAGTCAGAGAGAGGGGTGGAGTCAGTGGTCGGGGGGAGGGGTGGAGTCAGTGGTCGGGGGGAGGGGTGGAGTCAGTGGTCGGGAGAGGGGTGGAGTCGGTGGTCGGGGGGAGGGGTGGAGTCGGTGGTCGGGGGGAGGGGTGGAGTCGGTGGTCGGGGGGAGGGGTGGAGTCGGTGGTCGGGGGGAGGGGTGGAGTCGGTGGTCGGGGGGAGGGGTGGAGTCCGTGGTCGGGGGGAGGGGTGGAGTCGGTGGTCGGGGGTAGGGGTGGAGTCAGTGGTCGGGGAGAGGGGTGGAGTCAGGGAGAGGGGTGGAGTCAGTGGTCGGGGAGAGGGTTGGAGTCAGGGAGAGGGGTGGAGTCAGTGGTCGGGGGGAGGGGTGGAGTCAGTGGTCGGGGGGGAGGGGTGGAGTCAGTGGTCGGGGGGAGGGGTGGAGTCAGTGGTCGGGGGGAGGGGTGGAGTCGGTGGTCGGGGGGAGGGGTGGAGTCGGTGGTCGGGGGGAGGGGTGGAGTCGGTGGTCGGGGGTAGGGGTGGAGTCAGTGGTCGGGGAGAGGGGTGGAGTCAGGGAGAGGGGTGGAGTCAGTGGTCGGGGGGAGGGGTGGAGTCAGTGGTCGGGGGGAGGGGTGGAGTCAGTGGTCGGGGGAGGGGTGGAGTCAGTGGTCGGGGGGGAGGGGTGGAGTCGGTGGTCGGGGGAGGGGTGGAGTCAGTGGTCGGGGGGAGGGGTGGAGTCAGTGGTCGGGGAGAGGGGTGGAGTCAGGGAGAGGGGTGGAGTCAGTGGTCGGGGGAGGGGTGGAGTCAGTGGTCGGGGGGAGGGGTGGAGTCGGTGGTCGGGGGGAGGGGTGGAGTCAGTGGTCGGGGGGAGGGGTGGAGTCAAGTGGTCGGGGAGAGGGGTGGAGTCAGGGAGAGGGGTGGAGTCAGTGGTCGGGGGGAGGGTGGAGTCAGTGGTCGGGGGGAGGGGTGGAGTCAGTGGTCGGGGGGAGGGGTGGAGTCGGTGGTCGGGGGGAGGGGTGGAGTCAGTGGTCGGGGGGAGGGGTGGAGTCAGTGGTCGGTGAGAGGGGTGGAGTCAGGGAGAGGGGTGGAGTCAGTGGTCGGGGAGAGGGGTGGAGTCAGGGAGAGGGGTGGAGTCAGTGGTCGGGGGAGGGGAGGAGTCGGTGGTCGGGGAGAGGGGTGGAGTCAGTGGTCGGGGGAGGGGTGGAGTCAGTGGTCGGGGGGAGGGGTGGAGTCGGTGGTCGGGGGAGGGGTGGAGTCGGTGGTCGGGGGGAGGGGTGGAGTCAGTGGTCGGGGGAGGGGTGGAGTCGGTGGTCGGGATGGTCGGGGGGAGGGGTGGAGTCGGTGGTCGGGGGGAGGGGTGGAGTCGGTGGTCGGGGGAGGGGTGAGTCGGTGGTCGGGGGGAGGGGTGGAGTCAGTGGTCGGGGAGGGGTGAGTCGGTGGTCGGGGGGAGGGGTGGAGTCAGTGGTCGGGGGGAGGGGTGGAGTCAGTGGTCGGGAGGGTGGGAGGCGGGGGGAGGTGGAGTCAGTGGTCGGGGAGAGGGGAGTCGTGGTCGGGGGAGGGGTGGAGTCGGTGGTCGGGGGAGGGGTGGAGTCAGTGGTTGGGGGAGGGGTGGAGTCAGTGGTCGGGGAGGGAGGAGTCAGTGGTCGGGGAGGGGTGAGTCGGTGGTCGGGGAGGGGTGGAGTCGGTGGTCGGGGGAGGGGTGAGTCAGTGGTCGGGGAGGGGTGGAGTCAGTGGTCGGGGAGGGGTGGAGTCAGTGGTCGGGGGAGGGGTGGAGTCAGTGGTTGGGGGAGGGGTGGAGTCAGTGGTCGGGGGGAGGGGTGGAGTCAGTGGTCGGGGGAGGGGTGGAGTCAGTGGTCGGGGGAGAGGGTGGAGTCGGTGGTCGGGGGAGGGTGGAGTCAGTGGTCGGGGGAGGGGTGGAGTCGGGGTCGGGGGAGGGGTGGAGTCGGTGGTCGGGGGAGGGTGGAGTCAGTGGTGGGGGAGGGGTGGAGTCAGTGGTTGGGGGGAGGGTGGAGTCAGTGGTTGGGGGGAGGGGTGGAGTCGGTGGTCGGGGGGAGGGGTGGAGTCGGTGGTCGGGGGGAGGGGTGGAGTCAGTGGTCGGGGGGAGGGGTGGAGTCAGTGGTTGGGGGGAGGGGTGGAGTCAGTGGTTGGGGGGAGGGGTGGAGTCAGTGGTCGGGGGAGGGTTGGAGTCAGTGGTCGGGGAGAGGGGTGGAGTCGGTGGTCGGGGAAGGGGTGGAGTCAGTGGTCGGGGGAGGGGTGGAGTCGGTGGTCGGGGGGAGGGTGGAGTCGGTGGTCGGGGGGAGGGGTGGAGTCAGTGGTCGGGGAGAGGGGTGGAGTCGGTGGTCGGGGGGAGGGGTGGAGTCAGTGGTCGGGGAGAGGGGTGGAGTCAGTGGTTGGGGGGAGGGGTGGAGTCAGTGGTCGGGGGAGGGGTGGAGTCAGTGGTCGGGGAGAGGGGTGGAGTCGGTGGTCGGGGGGAGGGGTGGGAGTCAGTGGTCGGGGAGAGGGGTGGAGTCGGTGGTCGGGAGGGAGGGGTGGAGTCAGTGGTCGGGGGGAGGGGTGGAGTCGGTGGTCGGGGGAGGGGTGGAGTCGGTGGTCGGGGGAGGGTGGAGTCGGTGGTCGGGGAGGAGGGGTGGAGTCGGTGGTCGGGGAGGGGTGAGTCAGTGGTCGGGGGGAGGGGTGGAGTCAGGTGGTCGGGGGGAGGGGTGGAGTCAGTGGTCGGAGGGAGGGGTGGAGTCAGTGGTCGGGGGGAGGGGTGGAGTCGGTGGTCGGGGGGAGGGGTGGAGTCGGTGGTCGGGGGGAGGGTGGAGTCGGTGGTCGGGGGGAGGCGTGGAGTCGGTGGTCGGGGGGAGGGGTGGAGTCAGTGGTCGGAGGGAGGGGTGGAGTCAGTGGTCGGTGGGGAGGGTGGAGTCAGTGGACGGAGGGAGGGTGGAGTCAGTGGTTGGGGGGAGGGGTGGAGTCAGTGGTGCTGGGAGGGGTGGAGGGCGGAGGGCCGGAGGGGCGGAGGGGGCGGGGCGAGGTGACGGTGAGGGAGAGCTGGGTGCCGTCAGTGTACACGTGGAACCTGACGTCATGCCTTCGGATGATGTCGCCAAGGGGCAGCATGTAGCATGTGGAAGAGGAGGGGCCAAGGATGGATCCTTGTGGGATTCCTGAGGTAACAGAGCGGAGCGGGAAGAGAAGCCGTTGCAGGTGATTCTCCGGCTACGACTGGATCGATAAGAATGGAACCAGACGAGTGCAGTCCCACCCAGCTGGACAATGGAGGAGAGGTGTTGGAGGAGGATGGTGTGTGTCAAACCGTAGTGACAGGCTGTAGACAGGTGGAGAAGGATGAGGAGGGATAGTTCACCATGGTCACAGTCACATAGGATATCATTTGTGACTTTGATAAGGGACAGCACTCCAGTGTCCAATTCTTTTATGTTAGCCTTTCCTTCTCTCTACTCCTTCTCTCTACTCTCTGTCTCCCACATTCTGCCTCTTCCCAATTCTCCCTTCTCTCTCACTCTCTCTCCTGTCATTCTCCCATTGTACCTCCCTCCCTTCTCCTCTCTCACCCTCACACTCACTCTTCCTTCTCCCTTTTTCATCTTCTCACTCTCCCTCACTGCCCCTCTCTGTCCCAGCTCTCCCTCTCTCTCCTGCCCTTCTCTCTCTCTCTCCTGACCCCTCTCTCTCCTGACCCCTCTCTCTCCTGACCCCTCTCTCTCACTCTCCCCTCCTGCCCCCTCTCTGTCCCCTCTCTCCTCTCTCTCCTGCCCTCTCTCTCCCTCTCTCTCCTGACCCCTCCTCTCTCCCTCTCTCTCCTGCCCTCTCTCTCCTGACCCCTCTCTCTCCTCTCTCTCCTGACCCCTCTCTCTCCCTCTCTCTCCTGACCCCTCTCTCTCCCTCTCTCTCCTGACCCCTCTCTCTCCTGACCCCTCTCTCTCCTGACCCCTCTCTCTCCCTCTCTCTCCTGCCCTCTCTCTCACTGTCTCTCCTGACCCCTCGCTCTCTCGCTCCTGCCCCCTCTCTCCTGCCTCCTGCCCCCTCTCTCTCTCCTGCCCCCTCTCTCCTGCCTCCTGCCCCCTCTCTCTCCTGCCTCCTGCCCCTCTCTCTCTCCTGCCCCCTCTCTATCCCACTCTGTCTCAGTGAGTTAGCTGATTTCAGCAGGGATGACAATAGGAACAGTGCAATGTCCTTGGATTATGGTGGGGATGAATCAGTCAGAGTTCCCTGCCAGTGCCCCTGTACATGGATACGGGATAAGGATGTGATGCACCTCATAGGCAAATAGTCTGCCGACACACTTGGGCTGAACTTCCTCAAATCCCACTCTGCCGGAGTATCTGGGGTCAGGGGGGTGGGGTTGGCTAATTTTTCTCTCTTGATATCTCTGTCCTGCCCCCCTCTCTCCAACCCTTTCTCTATCCTGCTCTCTCTCCCCCTCTCTCTGCTGTCCCCTTTCTCTGCCTCTTGCCCTCTCACTCTCACCTCCCCCCCTCCTTTCCTCCTTGCTTTATTGGAGCTGAATGCGTGGCAGCCTACATCTCAATGCCAGTGGAGTTGAGGGAAGCTGGTGCCCGAGGCTCTGATGGGGAAGGGTAGAGGGGAGGGCCCTGGATCCCTGGATCCCCCGATATTTTGTCCCTGTCCTTGACCGTCGGTAGATAAAGAAATAAATGAGGATTTCTCTGAAACTACAGATTGGAATGAGTTCAGATTTAATGTCAGCATTGGCCGGTGTTTGGTCTGTGTTTATTATATTTGGCCGGTGTTTGGTCAGTGTTTATTATATTTGGCCGGTGTTTGGTCTGTGTTTATTATATTTGGCCGGTGTTTGGTCTGTGTTTACTATATTTGGCCGGTGTTTGGTTAGAGTTTATTATATTTGGCCGGTGTTTGGTCTGTGTTTATTATATTTGGCCGGTGTTTGGTCAGTGTTTATTATATTTGGCCGGTGTTTGGTCTGTGTTTATTATATTTGGCCGGTGTTTGGTCAGTGTTTATTATATTTGGCCGGTGTTTGGTCAGTGTTTATTATATTTGGCCGGTGTTTGGTCTGTGTTTATTATATTTGGCCGGTGTTTGGTCTGTGTTTATTATATTTGGCCGGTGTTTGGTCTGTGTTTACTATATTTGGCCGGTGTTTACTATATTGGCCGGTGTTTGGTCTGTGTTTACTATATTTGGCCGGTGTTTGGTCTGTGTTTACTATATTTGGCCGGTGTTTGGTCTGTGTTTACTATATTTGGCGGGTGTTTACTATATTTGGCCGGTGTTTGGTCTGTGTTTACTATATTTGGCCGGTGTTTGGTCTGTGTTTACTATATTTGGCCGGTGTTTGGTCTGTGTTTACTATATTTGGCCGGTGTTTGTTTTTTTTAGGTCTGCATTTGGTTTTGCCTTGTGTTGGTCCAGTGGATGGCCTTTGTCCATTGGTTGTCCCTGTGTTTGCCCTATATTTGGGCCAATGTTTGATCCTTGCCCTGTGTTTGCCCTTTGCCCTTTGCCCCGTGTTTGCTGTTTTCAGTTCATGCTTTTGTCCTTCTCACAGACGGCTCCACATTTGACCCCTTTACAAATCTGGGTGATTCAGCACTGGATCAGTTTGCGGACCGTGACTGGGTACAGTCTCCACTCTCAGCGCCCAACAGTCCTGCAGGTAATGTTCCCACTGCATTGAATCAGCGATGGGCTCTGTGCAGAGCTGCTTGGCACATGATGGTCACATTTTCTTCAGTGCCCCCAAGGCTCAGTGATTAAATGCCTTACCAGTGTGATACTGAGCCATACCCAATCTCAGTGAGTTAGCTGATCTCAGCTGGGATGACAATAGGAACAGTGCAATGTTCTTGGATTGTGACGGGGAGTCAGAGTTCCCTCCCAGTGCCCCTGAACATGGATATTGGATAATGATGTGATGCACCCCATAGCCAAATAGTCTGCCAACACACTTTGGCTGAACTTCTCAATCCCACTCCATTGTTAACCAGTTTTGTTGACCCTGCTGGAGTATCTGAGGTCAGGGCGAGGTTGGCTAATTTTAACGCCCACTGGAGGGTTGCAGGGAGGTATCGGCAAGCGGCCAGCTGAAAATTGCCAGAACAGGTGGAAATCAGCCTGCTGTATAATGTTGCCCAGGCCTGAGCTCCGGGACCTTGCACAGTTCTGGGGCACTGGGGCATCAGGACTTCCAGTGGGAGCACCATCCCCCTACCCTCATCTCCTTCCATCGTGGGGAAGAGAGAGAGTCAGCACCTTCCAGGGGAGGGGGAGAGTCAGCACCTTCAGGGGTGAGGGGGGGAGAGTCACCCTTCGGGAGGGGAGAGAGAGGCAGCAATCGGGAGGGGGGAGAGAGTCAGCACACCTTCAGGGGAGGGGGGAGAGAGTCAGCACCTTCAGGGGAGGGGGGAGAGAGTCAGCACCTTCAGGGGAGGGGGGGAGAGTCAGCACCTTCAGGGGAGGGGGGAGAGAGAGTCAGCACCTTCAGGGGAGGGGGGGAGAGAGTCAGCACCTTCAGGGAGGGGGGAGAGAGTCAGCACTTCAGGGGAGGGGGAGAGAGTCAGCACCTTCAGGGGAGGGGGGAGAGTCAGCACCTTCAGGGGGAGGGGGGAGAGAGTCAGCACCTTCAGGGGAGGGGGGGAGAGAGTCAGCACCTTCAGGGGAGGGGGGAGAGAGTCAGCACCTTCAGGGAGGAGGGGAGTCAGCACTTCAGGGGAGGGGGGAGAGAGTCAGCACCTTCAGGGGAGGGGGGAGAGAGTCAGCACCTTCAGGGGAGGGGGAGAGAGAGTCAGCACCTTCAGGGGAGGGGGGAGAGAGTCACACCTTCAGGGGAGGGGGAGAGAGTCAGCACCTTCAGGGGAGGGGGGAGAGAGTCAGCACCTTCAGGGGAGGGGGGAGAGAGTCAGCACCTTCAGGGAGGGGGAGAGAGAGTCAGCACCTTCAGGGAGGGGGAGGAGAGTCAGCACCTTCAGGGAGGGGGAGAGAGAGTCCAGCACCTTCAGGGGGAGGGGGAGAGAGTCAGCACCTTCAGAGGGAGGGCGCAGGGGGGGGGAGAGGAGTCAGCACCTTCAGGGGAGGGGGAGAGAGGTCAGCACCTTCAGGGAGGGGGAGAGAGTCAGCCCTTCAGGGAGTGAAGGGGAGAGAGAGTCAGCACCTTCAGGGGAGGGGGAGAGAGTCAGCACCTTCAGGGGAGGGGGAGGAGAGTCAGCACCTTCAGGGGGAGGGGTGAGAGAGTCAGCACCTTCAGGGGAGGGGGGAGAGGAGAGTCAGCACCTTCAGGGGAGGGGAGAGAGAGTCAGCACCTTCAGGGGAGGGGGAGAGAGAGTCAGCACCTTCAGGGGAGGGGGGAGAGTCAGCACCTTCAGGGAGGGGGAGAGAGTCAGCACCTTCAGGGAGGGGGGAGAGAGTCAGCACCTTCAGGGGAGGGTGAGAGAGTCAGCACCTTCAGGGGAGGGTGGAGAGAGTCAGCACCTTCAGGGGAGGGGGAGAGTCAGCACCTTCAGGGGAGGGGGAGAGAGTCAGCCCTTCAGGGGAGGGGAGAGAGTCAGCACCTTCTGGGAGGGGGAGAGAGTCAGCACCTTCAGGGGAGGGGAGAGAGTCAGCACCTTCAGGGGAGGGGGGAGAGAGAGTCAGCACCTTCAGGGGAGGGGAGACGGAGAGAGTCAGCACCTTCGGGGAGGGGGAGAGAGAGTCAGCACCTTCAGGGGAGGGGGAGAGAGTCAGCACCTTCGAGGGGAGGGGGGAGAGAGTCAGCACCTTCCGGGGAGGGGGAGAGAGTCAGCACCTTCAGGGGAGGGGAGAGAGTCAGCACCTTCGGGGGAGGGGAGAGAGAGTCAGCACCTTCCGGGGAGGGGGAGAGAGAGTCAGCACCTTCAGGGGAGCGGGAGGGAGAGAGTCAGCACCTTCAGGGGTAGGGGGAGAGAGAGTCA